>NW_020664561.1:43102666-43125751 GCF_002925995.2 Terrapene triunguis
GTTTGCAAACTGCTCATGGAGATTTTAAAAATTGGAACATATGGTCCTAACAGAAGCACAAGACTTTTTTTTTTTTTTTTTTTTTGGTTCGTTTTTAACTTTGTCAGATCTCATCACCTTATGGAAAGTTACATTGCAGAATATGATGTGCTGCAAATTTTAAAAGTGATACCTCTTCTTGCCATTTCAAACAGGAGAGAATTTCAGGGAACAAATTAGGTAGCTCCCCACTGAACTAACTGGTCAGCAGACCTATGTAATAACTAATTTCAAGTTCTCCCTTAGTACATTTGTCACATTCCTGCCTCCCATTAAATTAGGCAGAAAATAAAGCTCTGTCAAAAAGTATGTACCTCCTAAGAAATTACCCCTTTTGGGACATTTTTTGTTTGTTTTGGCACTCATTGTGGGGGGGGAGGGGAAGCTCCTTTTACCTAGGATGGTTTTGCCACTTTGACCGTAAGTGAAAAGCAGTTTTTGTCAGCAAAGTGCTTTTTGCTTCCTGATGTGTAATGTAACGTGTGAGTCACTGTGGAAGTGGAGCTGAAGGTCAAAGCTGAACTGCTACTTGCTGTGTCACTCGGACTCCTGATCTGAACATTATGCATGTCATTACCAGAGCTCCCTGTCAAAGGAGAGAGACCATATCGGGGCAGGGAGTTTGCATGAGTATTCAAGGATAAATCAAAAGCAAATGACTCAATCACAATGTGCTGGAAATAGGGGGAGGAGGAATCACTTCTTTCAATTTCTCATGTGCACTATGTGTTTGTTCACATACTCCCTTTTATGTTGCTAGTCAGCTCTTCCATTTGTGAACAATTTTGAGAGTGCAAGCAAATTTTTTAAAAGATGTCAGTTGAAATCTTGGCCCCACTGAAGTCAATGGGAGTTTTGCCACTGACTTCAATGGGGCCAGGATTTCACCCAAAGATTGTAATTTGTTTTCTTTGACTGGATTCATGTGTGTGATGTTTTGTGGCCTTTTGATTTTTTTTTATATTGTCTGCCTCCTTTGGCAATATCTCGCTGCCTTCCTAACCATTATCTATGTGAGTGAAGGTTGCTGTATAAATCTATCAGTTAACGAACCACTTTTCTATCTGCTCCTTTTCTTTTAGTGCTTTTTTCCTTTTTTTAAAATCTAGAAGAAAGGATCTGATAAGCATCCAGGAAACCCCTTGGTCTAATCCAGGCTCTGCTACTGATTTACTGTGTAGCCTTGAGCAAGTCAGTTAGGTGCCTGTGAGTATCTGGGCCTATCTACCTCTGTAGGTGACTATGTTCACCATTTAGGTGCCACTGACATTTTCAAAACTGCTGCTCAGCTGATGCCTAAGTCGCCTGCCTGTGTAAGTTTCCACCAGTCAGCATTCGCAAAACTGTCTGAGCACTGTTGCTGCTGACAGCTAATAAGCAGCTTTGCACCCTAGCTCAAGCCAAGCTCAGTGGGATACTCTTAAACTGGGTGTGGGGATGCTTACCATGCCAGCAGGGCCTGATCCTGTAGGTGTGCTCTGAGCATGACTAAGCCCTGATACCTGTCAGACCCTGCAGCAGGAGGGCTGCATGCAGGCTAGCAATAAGGTAGAGGGCAGCACAGAACCCACACAAAGTCAGCAGGGGCACAGGGAAAGGTAGGGTGTCTGTGAAAGAGGTATCAAGCATGAGAAGGAGACAGGTAGTTTGGGCTGCTATGTCATGGGCTACCTAAGCAGCTGACTGTGGCTTAGGTCTCTAAATCCAGGTGAGGGTTCATGCCTGAGGTGCCTCCCATCTACTCAGGATCCTATCTCAGGCCCATCAGCCATACATTCCAGGTCTGCTGCTTAGACACCTAAACCCCACTCCCCTTTCCTTGCCTTTTTCTTTGGCATTTCACTCCTAGCTAGCTTAGGCAGCTCCCCTCTCAGGTTGTTGGCTTCTGAGAATCCCTTCCGTAGGCACCATAAAATGCATTATAGGGGAAGCCTGGGCACCTGGCTTGAAGCCGAGGATTCCACACGGCAGCAGGCCACCTGGGGACTGGGCATCACAACACTGAGCAGAGCAACGCCTCAATACTTTAGAGGATCTGGGCGCTAACGTCTCTACACAAGTATAACAAAGCAGAAGCTGATCTTCTGTGACTTGGATTCTCCTTCGGTAAGTGGGGTTTATAATAATACTATCAGCAAGTTATTTACCAACTTAAAAGAGCTGTTATGAGGATAAATGAATTAATCATATGTAAAGAGTCTTGAAGATGTAAAGAGATATAGCTAGAAATGTACGAGAGAGAGAGAGAGAAGCTCATTGAAATTTCCTGGGTTTTGATTTTTCAACTGAAGTTTTCATTGAAATTTGATTTTCAATTAAAAATTCCCTCACCCCCTGAAAAAGATCGTTGAAAATGCCCAACTTGTTCATAAGCAACGTTAACAATTAAAAAATGAAACTTGCATATGCACACTGACTTCCTTGTTCTCAGCAGGATTTACTATGCAGTTTCTCCTTTCTTTACAGTTAAAAAGTAGAATGAAAGGTTTCTTTAATGAACCATCAGCTTATTTACTCTGAGCAACAGGACATTAGTAACTTTGCTCCATGCTTTTCACTGACTGCTTGTAGGTTTGTGGATTGGGTTCAAAGTATTGTTTTTGACATTTAAAGCCTCTAATTGACTAGGTCCCAATCAAATGCCTTACTGAGCTTCTGGCATTCTGCATACCACTTCCTCCTCTGGGGTCAAAAGGTGCAGAGCATTGGCATTTATGGGTCTGCAGCAGTAGAAAAGGCACTGTTCATATATTTTTGCATCTGCAGCTACTGATTATGGAACAGCTTCCCATCTGATTTTTTAAGGATCATGAATTTGGCCTGTCTTAAAAAGTAATTGAAATCTTTTATTTCAGAAGACTCTCAGCTTGACAGTCTGACCTAATTTCCATTTTATCTTTTTTGGATTTGATAGTTTGATAAATTTAAAATTTGTTGTAGTGTTTGAATACGCGAGGAGCCTGGAACATCGATCAAGAGATCAAATTTAACTTTGTTTCACACAAACCTGATGCAATTCTACTTCATTGGCCTCAGAAACTCTAAAACATATTCAATCTGAAGAAATGAATCCTGCATCTTGCTTCATCCCTTGTGCTTCTCATATAGGCCCTGAGCTTGCAAAAGTTTCAGCATGTGAGTAACTCAATGGGACTACTTGTGTGTAAACTTACTCAGAGATTAAGTGTTTCCAGGATCAACCACTTGGGGTTTGTCACTCATTTTACAGGCCAGTGATGTAAACCTGGGTCTCAGCCAGTTGAGAGATTTATTTTCAAGTGCATTATTTAGGGGAGAATGAATGAGAGAAATGTTTTAAATCAATATTTTTAATATTACTCATTCACATTCTGCCCCTGTTTTGAGGTTCCAGTTCATTCTCTTATTAATAGTTCAAGGTATTGTGTTGCAAAGAAGAGTCAAACTGGGATTACTGACGGATCATTTTAAGTTACAACATTATTAACCAGTCTTGCTGCTGAGCACAAGGCTATAAATCAGGGGAAGTCTCCCCCTCCTCATAGTTTCTTGTATTTCTCACAAATTCAGTGGTTTCGATGAAGAAGCATAATTTAAGAACTGTAGCAAAATAAAGAAGTTAGGTTATGGGCAACTTGTGGAAATGTTTTATAAACTGAATTTAAAATGGTCTGCATTTCTATATATTGTTTAAGGATCTTTAGTAGATAGTCTCTAGAGAGGCATAATTTTAATCAGAGCTTTTAGTTGTTATATTTCTGTGTACTGTATCATGGTGTCATTTTATTTCAATGTTACTGAGTGAAGGAGAAGTAATCATGACTGAAGTCTTTCAAAATCCCTCTAGATATTACAATTAAACCAATTACCAATCCATGGGTTTCAGACATATATTGGACAAAAAAATGCCACATTCTATACAACTTTGCCATGGGGAGCATATCTGATGTCCATTTTTATAAAGAAAAAAATAATGCCACATAATTCATACAGAAACCGGCTCTTATCCCCATTCATAAACTGAAGCACACATAATATCTACAAAATAGAGCTTTTATTAATATAAACCTCATGTTTTCATTTTGGATATAAGCAGCATGAACACCTAAAATTACACGACATATCGCTACATCTGTGTAACAATGATAATATGAAAGGAAACCAAAATGATCAGATTTTACAGATTCTACGGGTAAAAGGGAAACAGTTTTCGCTGGGTAGCAGCAAGACTAACCTTAGCCTCTAAGTATCTGTCAAAATAGTGGAAAAGGAGGATGGTAAATATTATTTTCCTGATTTTACAGGAAAAATGAATCTATCTCTTTGTGTACTTACATGGATCCCCTCCCTGTAGCATCTGAGTACCTCTCCAGAGAGGAGCATGTAGATGCTGGTCCAGTCTGGTTCAGTCCAGTCCCTCAGAAACTCCAGGTAGGGAACCCTGAACCAAACAGAAGTCTTGTGCAGAGACCCTGCTCCTTGGGATAGAGCTTCTGATCTCTAGGACAGAGCTCTCTGCCCCCCCCCCATATTCTCTTTAACTTGAATCCTGTTCAGAACCAGAGTCCTGAAAACTCACTATGTCCCACTTATTCCAGGGCATATCTTTCCCAATTCCTTTCCCCATTCATGAATACAATTACAGAAACAATCTGTTACCATTCATACAATCAGAACATAGACAAATTTAGCTGGTTGGTTGGTAAGAGGTAAGACCCTTACATGTTTAGAGTCTTAACTGATCACCATATGTGGGGTTGGGAAGGAATTTCCCCCCAGGTAAGATTGGCAGTGGCATTGGGTTTTATTTTGCCTTCCTCTGCAGCATGGAGTAGTATGGGTCACTTGCTGGGATTATCTGGGTATATCTCTCTTAATCACTTCCCTACCACGAAGGGGTCACAAGCACTGGTGCACCATCTTATTCTCTGCCTGTGGCACATAATAGTTTAGTCTTCCATAAGCTGTAATACTTTGGTTTAATTTTGATTGTTGGGTTTAGTGTGTGAATACTGGTTGGTGTTGGTGGCCTGTGATATTCAGGAGGTCTGACTAGATAATCTGGAAATCCCTTCTGGCCTTAAATACTTTAAGAACACAGTATGTGGAACTATGGGTAAACAACATTATAATTCATATAAATGGAGCTGGCCAGATATGTTAGCTCCCTCCCCCCTTTTCCTCTGTAGAAGAGGCAGAGAATTCTATCCCTTTAAGATGTCAGGCTTATATATATCCATGAAGAGAACAACGGGTGCTCACCACTGCTCACACCCCAAACTCTATGTACAGTATAACTACACCATTTCCACAGCCAGGGGCGCCTCTGCGTATGTGGAGGTAGGGGCAGGAATTATCCCACTGCACAACTCTGCATTCTTCTTCATGTATTGTTATACCTTTTTAGGAATGAGATCACCATGTTTTGTATCCTATTTTCATTTTCTTACATTTAAAAGCTTTACTGCCATAGTTAATATAATGATACCCCATTGAAACCAAAATAAGGGATATGGATTATATATATAAAAGCAGTGGTGAGACCCATTTGCACTCTTCATGGATTCCTTGTTCAGCAGCATACAGGGCTTGGGGAGAGGGTAAGGGAAGAAGAAGCTTTGTTGTTATGCAGGTTCTCCAAACCTTGTCATCTCACTGGGGAGAGGAAGGGGTTTAGGCTATGATACCACTACAGAAATTTGGAAGAAGTGGCATCTGCAGACTGGCCTAAGATGGAAGAATCCTCCCCCTCTTTCATAACTGTTAAGAGTTACCAGCACCTAGATGAGACACTTGGGCAGGATACTGGTGGATTTACCCCTATAAGGAAGGTAAGGTATGACAAGGGAAATGTTTAGGTTAATAAGAACCTCATCTATTCCCCTTGAAGTTTTTCACACATTATCACTTACCACATCACAATTGCTTTAAAAACCTTTTTTCTGGCAGAAAGTGAGAACAGACACAGAAGTAGCAGCAGAATATTATTCTTTTACCAGTAATGTTTTTTCTTATGTGACTCACATGCAAGGCTCACTCCATAGTTATATCTGTTTTCCTAACATCTTGACGCTTATAGGAAGGAACTAAATAGACACTATGATGGCACTGGCACACGTCTACTTATATTCATAGAATTCTTGGCTTTAGGTTCATAGAGATCAGGGTAAAGTGAAATAATTCTATACACAGAGGCTCAGGGAATCTGAGAACAGACCAGATATTTTTCAAAGCAAAAGGTATATCAACTTTCATGTAAATTCTAATGTAATCTAACAACAAAACATAGTCCATACTAAGAAAATGATCTTTTTGGATGGCCCCTTCTCCACCGCTTTTGAAAATTAGTTACATTATTCTCCCTGTAATCTTGTTGTCATAGTAGACATTTCTGTCTCTCCTCCCACATTTCTTCTGTAGTTTTACCAATGCCAGGGCACTTTGTGACACAGCAGGGGAATGGGGTTTCTAAACACCTTTACCAGAACACTGGCTAGAGGCACAGAAGAGCCAGATAAGGATCTGAATGCAGACCTATGACTAAGCTCACACATTGTGTCTATATCTGTTGGTGATGACTGACAGCTACAAGACAGTAAATACAATATACATGGCATATTGCTAAAATAATATGCTGATCACCAGAACCAGGAAGTTTGAGGGGGAGTCTGGTGGTGGGAGAATTCTTCATCTTCCCTAGGGATAGAAGACTCTCCTCCATGTCATGATCAAGATTCCTGGACCCAGAGCATACCTTGCCTGAGTCAAATGAGGGCATTCCAGTATCTTAGTGACAAGTAGACCAGTTTCAAGGTAAACCCTTTATCAGGAAGGAAACTGTACACAATAAGGTAACAAAACTTTACACCATTCTCTAGTTGCAGTTAGTTGCAGGCTGTGAATAAGCCGGTCCATAGTTCCTTTGTTGTTTTTATTACCCAACATATCCAATGCCTCCTGGAAAACAAATGGCTTCAAGTGTACAGGAACTGTTGTATATTTACACCTCCTGGAGGACATATTCCATAACAAAGGCACGATACTCCTTTTTGAACCGAAGTAAGTATAAATATATTATTCTTTGGCTTCCCTGAATTATTCTGCCCTCCACATAGCCCTTATACTCTGCCACTCTCCATTTCCCAATAGTAAGCCTAGAATTCAGCCTAGAATTAATTTGATATTAATTAATAATAATAATTAATATTGCAAAAGACCCTTACAATCCATAGAGTATTGTTTTACAAGAAGGAGCTGTGTACCTCACAGAGAATATTATTTGAGCCATGTGACATGTAAGTTTCTAAGGGTGACTCGTGCTTTACTGAACAGAAGCCCAGAGTCTTGGAGTAACTCTTCAGTACAGTATCAGACCTACTGTAAGATAGATACCTCCTCCTTGTGTCAAAAATATATATGCACTTGATTTGCCCATATAGTATATCTGTATTTGCTCTTTTAAATGGGAATATCTCCAGTCACTTAATTCTGAATCTTTAATGCCCTGTCTAAAGCTTTGGTTAAGCTTCAGTCACTGGGCCAGAATCCTCAGCTGGTGTAAATTGGCATAGCTCAGTTGTGGATCTGTCCCACTGCTCTTTCAGCAAATCATTAAGATTCTACTGGATGCCCCTATAAATGGTCATGACTTTGTTACAGGACCTTTACTAATAACAATAAACATCCATGATATTTCCAATCTACTGTGGCATCAGCTTTGGCAGATGACAATGAATTAATCCTCACAGAAGATTTCCAATAACACGTTTTATTATGCTGATTGAAGGAATTCACTTGAGATGACAATTAACATGGTACTATAGCCAAAAACTCTTTAGAATAACTATATGTCTATTCATTGCAGCTGCCATTCTTGAATGAACTAAAAGAGACAAAGGAGTGGTGTTAGGATGAATGATGAATCACTGATGATGATCAGTTTCACTATATCATTGTGTAATACACCAAAATATTTAAAAAAAAAAGATAAAATTATTTCAGAAGACAAAATATTTATTTCATCTGTTGGTTTAGATAGAAAATATCACAATATCATATTTCAGATAAATGCACCATTTTAATATTTTTTTCCAATAAATGATGTATAACTTATTTCATTATGCCTGCACTGTTTCCTATATAATATAATGTGTTTTGTGAATTTTTCATTTTTAACATAGCCAGCAGATCTAGTCTATATATAAAGGTGTGTGTGTGTATGTGTATATTACATACAAAAAACTTCATGAAAATAACTTTAAGGTTGCAAAGTCAATTACTGAAAAGCTAGAAAATGCCAGAATTAAGGTTGTCCATGCAAACCTTAATTTGGCCCCCTCGTGCATATGCATTATGATAAGTCTTTAATTACATGATCATTTAGTTCTTTTTTTCCTACAGTATCCCTGGCTTTTCAGTGCATAGGATGGACGGTGCTTACTTAATGAGCAGCTATTCAATATTTTGATCTGTCTTGGTTCGATTTATAGCCCCATGTCTTAATTACTGCACACTATTTAAATCCTGCTCTGAATACATAATTATGAATTTATTCATGGACTTTTCTATGGTGTTCATCAGTACTGCATCAGATTGGTTCACAAACATTAATTACGTTATCTTCACACACACCCTCTGAATGAAGGGTGTTGTTATCCCTTTTAAGCACACAGAAATTAACATCAAAAGTGCCCACTCATTTTCGGTGCTCAAATTGAGATGCCCAGGGCCTGATGTATCAGAGTACTAACCAGCTATCCAAGTCTCAGTCCTATCTCTTTCTCCTATATCCCTGGCTCCTCATCCCTGTTTCTTCTCCCCCCCTGGTTCCTCATCCCAGTCTCTGTTTCCTTTCTCAGCCAGATCCAATCTTCCCCCAATGGCTCTTGTCTGGGTCCCAGTTGTCTCTGCCTTAGTTCTCCAGACCAATCCACTACCCATGGTTCTTCATTCCGATTCACATTGCCCTGACAGTCTCCCAGCTCCTCATCTGACCTCAGTCTGCCCCCCTCACACACACTCAGCTCTGTTTTCCTACCCATTAGCTCCGAGCCTCCTTGCCAAGCCATTTCCAGTCTCCTTCCACCCTGGTTCCTTCTCCAATTTTATTCCGCCCCGCATGCACACATGCACACTGGTTCCCAGTCCCCTCCCCCACTGGTTTCCCTTCTGGCTTCTGGTCTCCCCCTGCGCCCAGCTCCCAGTCCCAGTCTCCCAGACTCTAGGCTCCTTGTCCCAGTCTATTATCTCCCCTACCCATCCAGGTCAGTCTCTTGTATCCTCTGCATCCAAGTCCCAGAACTTCCTCCCCCTCCATGCTGCCCTAGAGCTAACGGGGGGATCATTGAGAGCATGAGACAGTTTCCCTGATCATGTCTCCTGTGCCAACAATTTTATACTGGTGAAACTGTACTGACTTCAGGCACCAGTGGAGTTATTACTCATTTACACCATTGTGATTGGAGAATTGGGATCTGTTAATAGAAATACTTAGATTGCATGCAGATAGGATTTACATTGGCGTCAATGGTTTGGGTAACCTCTTGGGCATCGAAATTCACAATTCAAGCTGATTGAATAACTAATATTTTTGGTTTGGTGGCTGGAAAAAAAAGTCTAGCCCTAGCCACAATCCTACAAAGACTTATGCACATACTTAACTGTAAGCTAAGGAAAGCTAATGTGAGTAATGCCATCAGGTTGCTTGTGTGCTTTGCTAGATGGAGCCAGAATGCTTAACTCTTTGCAAGATCAAGCAGCTTAAAAGGTCCTGTGTAGTATGTTTTTCTGGTCTAAAAGAGAAATATTTTGCCTATATAAAGCATTTTGTGACATGCATTTTTACTTATTAGTATACAATAGTCAATGTTATATGTTCTACAATTGTATATGCAAGCCTGATTTGTGTAATCAATGGTCCTTCAGAAAAGAAGCATGTAAACTCTTAGCCTAATAGATAAACTTGATTTACTATAGATGTGCCAATTGCAGTATGAAAATATATGTACACTGTGGTTTTGCCATATTAAAATTGCAACCAATTTTCTTGTACTTAATTTAAAGAAAATGCAGCAAATAAAAATGAATGATAGGCCTATTTCATAGTGTTTTATAGTTGTAAACTCATGATGTACAGGTAAATTTGAGATGTCATTAATTCAATATTTACGAATTGGAAAGGCAAACAGCCCTTAGTGTGAAGGGCCATATTTTTGTTTGCACTGAATTGCATTGGTTGTACTTCTTCATGTACAAAAAGCACAAAGAAAGACATTTTTAATTCTGCATTTTTACCACTGGAAAACATAATTGGAAACAATTTGATTTGGAAATATTGCTCTGATCATGGTGTTAGAAAATGCTGCTGAAAAGGACCTTGGTGTAGGATTAAATGTGAATGTTGGGGGCACTATTTTCTTGTTCTGAATTTGATTGAACTCATACCTCTGCCCTCTCAGCATGTAAGAAGAATATTAATAAAGAAGATGCAGCAAACATCAGTCTTTTCAGTAGATAAGCATCATCTACCACTACAAAACATCCACGAAGTGATGAAACCTATACATAGGAAATAAAATAGATGGTTTTCATTGCCTCATCTCTGTCTCTTATCTGTCTCTTTATCTGTTTATATGAGTTAGTAAGCTTGTGATTTGATGTTAGTTCATTTTTTATCTACCATATATTGTTTACATTTCTAAGTGTACCAATATAGATTCCTATTATAGAATTTGATGATACTACTCTTATTCATAAGTATTGGCAGGATTGTGATCTGTTACCTTTGTTTATTCAGGACTCTATCTTAAAAGTCTGTTTTTTGTAGGGTTGTTTTGTTTTCTGTTTGACTGAATGGCTGTTAAGTGGAAAAGTGTTCTGATGGAAATATTCCTACTTCTCAAAAACCAGCAGGAAGCTAACCATTTGTCATATCAAGTGGATAACATCTGTAACCTGGTAGTTAGATACCCACAGAAATCCAGAGGCTATATTTGTTGTTTAAAAAAAATAAGTTCTTTAGTTGACAAAAGGGGATCTTGGAAAGGAATTCTTAGCAAGAAAGCAGGAAAAGCATTAACTTGGAAGTGGCAGCTTTTATGTTGCAGAACCAGTCATCACTCAAGTGTATATTTTTAGAAATACAACAGGGTGAAAAAAGGGGAGGAGAGGAAAAAAAGGGAGAAAATGACCCACACCGGGACTTGGATGCAAAGGTTTAAAAGGAAAGTAAAATGAAGGCACCAGACAATACATAGAGCCAAATTCTATGGGGAAGAGGTGAGAAAATTGGGAAGCACTGAATGACAGAGCAGAACTTAAGAAAAGAAAACATTGGTTGTGGGAGGGTTTAGAAAATACTCTCAGAAAGAACAGAGTGAGTGGGATATGCTAATGCGGTGATCAGATTTTCTGTTCTGCTCATATTTTATTTGTTCAGTAAAAAAGGTTAACAGGATTTATCTTAATCACTTTTTGTTTTGGGGATGAATTTGTGTTATAATGGCGACAGAGACCAGATTGCAAATGATATATGGTGGTCACCATTAAAAAGTCAACATTTACCAATAATTCCCACACATCAGTATCTGAAATTCCATAGTTTTCTACTCTAAGCATTGGGAAACCTGGCATATCTCAGCTGTTGCTGTGTGATAACCATTGGCAAATGCTCAGTTTTAGTGGCATCCTCCATATAATGATATCATTAATTTGAGGGATTCTTCCTCTCTCTCCCTTCCCCACCCCTCCGCAGTCAGAAGGCTTGAAAATGCCACAAGGTGTTTTTAAAGTTACAACTGCTTTAATTTAAATGAGACTCCTAAAGAAAGCTTTGGTGTACAACATGTTTTGAGTGCTCAGTGTTGTCCTATACTTGCTCTCATCGAAGTAAATGACAAAACTGCTGATTTCAAAGGGAGTAGAATTATGCCAGTGAGTGCACTTTTGAAAATCCCACTCTTTATTAATAAGAAAATAAAATATGTTCACTGCTAAATCAGTCATAAATGTCTGCACACTTTATTTATGACTGGTAAGTAGTGGCTGTGCATGGACTATGATAAATCTTGTGCTCCCCCCCCTCCCCGCAAAAAAAGATACAGCTGTGTCAACAGTCATGAAAATGGCCTTTAAATATCACAGCAATGAAGGACACTTGTTCGACTCTAATAACATCTTGAGCTTTACCACTTAGTTGATATTTCTCCTTGCACTCTTGCTTCCTATTTTGTTTAACACTAAATACCTTCTGCAACTCTTAAGGCCTGCCATGCTGCTGAGTTTAGAATTGTAATTTCCTGATTTTTTATTTTTTATTTTTTAACCAGCCTCCCTTATGTTTTTTTTTTAAAAAAAAAACTCTAAAATTTAATGTCACAGGCTTTGGTACAGTCCCTCCCCCAAGGATCTGAAGGTAATTACATTTTGGACACTGTTATTTAGTGTTTCAGTTATACTTACCTCTTCAAATAACCCTCTGTGTGTTATGTAGGGCTGTAACCTCTCCCTTTGTGTGCTCTAGGACTAGATGTTACCAGAAACAAGTGCTTCTAAAGTAAAGAAATTGCTTCCCTAAACTTTGTCCCAATATGACATATGACCAGTTTATATGCTGACACTTGAAGCCACCCATTATTACTGCTTTATTAGATTTAGTTGCATCTCTGGTCTCTCTTGTTATTGCACACACAGGATCACTTTCCTGATCTGAAAGCCAATAGTGTTCTCTACAAGTATATGGGTTTCCTTATATAGGTTGAAACTGACATGTGTGCAGAGGATCAGCACAAAACTGTGTACTACACTTGATTCCATGTATGCCCTATTTAAAGGGTCTTAGTGGGACATAAGTGGTGTGTAGATTTTGAGTGGGGTCTCTGCATATGTCACTTTCAGCTTGCATGGATACAAATCCCAAATTTTAAAACACCTGGAGATGTCAATATTCTAATTCTGGGTCAATTTAACTACTAATTCTGCTTTTAGCTTTTTGGTTGTTCTGTATTGTCATTTTCCTGATGCTAGTCTATGCTGTCTTGTCTTGCCAAACTACAGACACGGGCTGCATCTGATGTTCCAGTTGTATAGATGCCAAAATGAGTCATTTCCCAATCCAATACATTTCTGCTCCTTCAATTGTCTGCTTGTATAGCTTGGATAAAGAAGGATATAGATCTTGCCCCCATTATAGTTATTAATATTAGTATTTTGCAACACTATGGGTTAGTTTCCCACTCAACAAGTTAACAGTAACTGTTTAGGTCACTGCTAGAATTGTTGTCAGACAGCCTGAAATATTTCTGTGGTACCCATTAGTAGAAGCACTATCTATGGAATACATAGCAAGCCTTCAGTTTCATATTTTCCATTCTTTATTCAGGCATCCCATTCATACCAATAGCATTTTGACTGAGTAACAAATATCAAAGATGGGTATCTAACATTAGGTACTTGAACCTATTTTTAAGTATCTAAAGAATTGGACTTTAGGCACCCAAGTTCAAAAACAGTGGTCCAAGTGATTTGCGAAGCATCACACAGTGAATCAATGACAGAGCTGGGAAGGGAACCCAGCAGTGTAATCCTGGACTTATTGAAATCAAGGGCTATTGAATGTCTTCAGTAGAGCCAGGATTTCACCCAGGTCTCCGAACTCCCAGGCCAATATTGAGTTCCTTGGGCCATGCTCTCTGTATTGTAGTGTCGTGACAAATTCCAATATTGAACTTCATCGGGTTACACAGAACTGCTAAATTTGTTAGTTTTTCATTTTCCATAATCTTCTATTTTTTAATATAGTCTTCTATCGTTATATCCTAAGGCACCTTCCCACCAGCGCAGATGCCACAGCGTTTTCCCTCAGCACATCTCCCTGTTTTGTTGCTCCCACATCTGTAGTTGCATACCTGAGACCAATTTTGTAGTTTTATCCTGTAGTTAAACCAGCTGTTTAGTAATAACATTGTTGATTTCTCTGAACACATAGTACAGACAGTGTCTTTTACATTATCATAACATTTGTTAGACAAGAGCCCTAAAGGATCTGTGAAACTCCATAACACAGGAGCTTTCAAAACAAGACTATCTCAACACTAACTTGTTTTCTTAGTGCAAAAGTTAGGAACAAAGCAAACTATGTTCACTTCTCTATTACTATGGCAAAGGCTAGGATAACAATAATTGTTGTTCTTTAAAACTGTTTAAATCTCAGCACAATGTCAGAACGTGTGTTGGAAAGGAGGAAGAAGATGGGGACTAACAAAATCAAGTTTCTGCTATTTTGAAGTCAAAACCACAAGTAATTCTCCACATTTCAAAAGGCTAGTCATTTCCTTCTTTATTAATAAAACTCAGGAAATCCATATTTTTCAGGTACAAATCAAAAGTGTTGCATTAATAAGCACAGAAATTATCCCAGGCAGCTAACTTCAAACTTTTCACTACCTTATAATTCATCAAAAGGAAATGACTAGCCTTTGGAAATGTGAAAAATTACCTGTGGTTTTCTTTTACACTAATTTTCCATATTTTGTGCTTGTATACGTCCATTTTTTTGTATATTTATGATATCCTGTTTATGGGCAGTAGTGTTCTCTACGGCTAGCTCTCATACCATACAATGATTAAAGTTGTATTTTGCCCACAGTCCTTGCATGTCATTCACCTGCCACCTATTTGGGTTTCTCTTATTCAATACATAAGCCAATATAGCCTATTTGTTCTTCCTCTCTGGCTTAGAAAAATGTGCTTTAGTAGAGTTTATGAGATAGTACAGTGAATCTTTTTTTATCATGATTGATGAATTACCATAAAAATGTAGTTCATCCCTGAGCATATGTAACAGATGTTAAATACTGTAAACAAGTCCTATAACTCACCGTATTAGCAAGAGCTTTTGAAACAAGGTTAGGGTGCAACCACATGTGTGGACCAAATTTTGCATTCAGTAACAGCCCAGCAACCCAGTGATTTGAGAATAAAAGAGGTAAAGAGAACCTCTATATTAAAACTTTCAAATTGCAAAGACCTGTTTACTAAAGTGAATGAATATTATATGTGCTACTGAGTCTTGGAACCTCATTACCAACATGCTGCACTTAGTCTATGCAATTTGTTCTTATTTTATATTCTAGGTCAAATTACAATTGTTCTGGCAATTGTTCTAGATGGGGAAGGCACTGGAAGCTATTTTATCCCCAGCACACCAATGTACCAAAATGTGACTTTCTGTGCTCTTCGGGGCTGGGTGGAAGCTGACTAAAAATGTATCCTGAGATGTCATGTTTGATGATGATAAAAGAATGGAATACCTGGAATGATGTATTTCAAATGCTTCCTTGTTAACATTCTTTATCAAGAGCTCAGATTTATGGGTCCCAGCATCCCAACTTTACTTAGCCTTGTGCTGGAGGAAATAAGGGATTCTCAAGGGTAGTAGACAGGGGAGAAAGGCTCAAGGTATATCTACACTTTCAAGCCAATTTTCTCAAGACATGCACTCTATGCACCACAAAGGGATTGGTCATATCACATTTATTAAAGGCACTCCAGGGCAGAAAAAGAACATATTGTAATCTAATCTGGCCAGTTTGTGCTTGCTCTTAGGAAATCCACTACTTCTGGAGATTGCTTTTGTTCCAAAGACAGCTTTTGTCTTAGCTTTAGTAAACTGCAAGTAGTTGTGCTCTTTCTCTTTCGCTTGTTGGTCACTTTTCAATAACTGTTCAACATCTCGAGGGGCTGAGAATAAACTTTGCTTTCAACTAATGTGTTTGAAATGGGGGCTGCTTGAACTTTGTAGACTCTGCTCACAAGGGATGGCAGTGATCCAATCCCTGTAGCTCTGCTTGGAGGTTCAGGTCTATGTGAACCCGAAACTTCAAGAAAATCTGTCAAATATAGCTGCATGTTTAATTTGCTAGATATGTTTAAAATGGGGCTCCTTTAAAATGGTTTCAGTGGGACTCAGCTAAAGTGATCTTGATGCAAAGGCACCTGGGAAGAGGAGGAGTGCTTTGGAGCAATTTTGACCCAGAATTGTGAATTCTTTGGAAACCTGTGCCATTGTTTGCAAACAGAGTAGAACCCTAATCCCACTCAAGTATCAGGTGGAAAATGAGTCCTAAACATGCTGGGGACATAGCTCTACTCCCAAGATTATAATAAAAGTTAAGACTCTAGAATTTGAGATTGATTTCAGGACAGATGTTGAAGTTCAGGTTTCAGTTTCCAGGGCCAGATCCTCAGCTGATGTAAATTGGCATGATTCACTTGACTTCAGTGGAGCTACCCTAATTTACACCAGCTGAGTAAGTGACAACAGGATTTCATGAAGTATCTGGGGTTCAGTTAAACCCAGATTTACGTCTCAGTGCACCTTTACCTAATTCACCAAATTATAAAGTCATGGACTCTTTAATACACCAGCCATGAAGGCAAGGAACACCTGTCCTCTTCTCACACATGCAATTCATTGAGAAGGACTAACATACGCCTGGCAACCTCTGATCTCAATGGAATGGTCTTCTCAGGAACAAGTATGTGATTCCTGTCAGGCAGATGTGTGGGGGAGTCAGAACCATTGACCCTGCTATTCTACATTCTTTGGGGAGAAATAAGGAAGAAATTAAATGATTGAACCTATGTTGTTGGTGTAGCTGGTTTGACTTACCGTATTCCTGTTAAACATACTCTTGGGTGAAAGTCAGCATAGCACTATTTACTACAGAGAGGCTGTCTGGAAACCAGGAAGAATAGTTGTTCCATTTGACTTGTGTCAGCCATTCCCCTTTTGCTATCCTTACATAAAAGCAAATGGGGTTCACTGTGGGGTTGCTCTGTCATCTAAGAGTCTGAGTTTTAGGTTCAGAATGACGGTGAGGGGTGCTATAGAAGAGAGTGTGTGTATGTGTGTATACATACATACGAATATGTGTATATTAGTATGTATATTTATTCAAACACACATTCTGATATCAGTTCTTCTACTACACAGCCACAAATGATATGAAAAGAATGTTAGGTTTCAAAATTACACATTTGAAAGTTAAGGAATGACAGTTTTTTGGTTGCCCATGTAACATTAACTCTGCCTCTTCCTAGCATAGGCATGGAGATGCAGCCTAATGACAGGTTTCACTGTGCTACTTTGACATCAGTGCAAGCCCAGCCTTTCTGAATGTTTGTGTTCACAATGTGACAAACGGAAAATGGTATTTTGAAAAGTTCATATCTCCTGCAAACATGCATGGAATTTCATGGAGCAAAGAAAAGGCAGTTTTATTGGCTCAGGACTTTCTCGTTGCTGAATTTCAAAGACCTGCTGAACGCAATGGAGGTGCAAGAGCTCAAGAAAAGGTTTCAAGAATCTTTTCTAAGTAATGGAAAGTGTTAGACAAACTAAATATATATTTAGGGGTTACTGGACTCCTACTGTGTGTGAGAGAGCCTGATGCCTGATTTTTCTGAGGTTTCCCATATTAAATATAACAGGATGAAGAAATTGAAGCTGGGAAAATAGCACCAAAAATTCTAGAAACGTTTGCTAAAATAATAATAATGATCAATTTATTTGTTTGTTTATTTGAGACGTGTTGACAATATGTTCAATGAGACTCATTGTCACTTTTTCCGTTTTCATGATACCCAATATATATGGTTCATTCTGCTATTTCAGTAGCTCTGAATCTTTTCCTAGACTGACCCCCATGTTACTAGCTTGGAATGAACACAACATTTTTATTTTTTTTTGGTCTAAAAAGAATGGTAAACGTGATGCACGTTCAGGTTTAATCCATCAGAAACTGTGTAGCTTCAAAACTGTTATCTTCAAAAATAAAGTTGCTGGAAGTTATTGTTCCCTACTTCTTTGTAATTAGTTATGGCATTTATTAAAATGTTTTAAAAACTAAAACAACATGCCCACCAATATATGCAAGGACATTCATCAGAGAACAGATGGTCTCCTAAATGCAAAACCAAACAGTTCTAGAAACATGACAATCCATTTATCTTAATGTGTACATCCTCTAGCAGATATCAGAAGCAGCAACAGCAACAGATTTATACCTTGTTAAATACTTTATGTGCAAGTTTGCAAGAGACATTTCCACGAGAGGACATTATATTTTGTATCAGCAATAGATTTTGGATTTTCAAATTATTTGTCATCTAGAACAAGCATAATGAACTGGACCATCTGCTTCAGCTGGGCTTTGTAGAGTACACCTTTATTCCTCCTCATCCCCCGACACACGTACAAATGCCAGGGTCAACAGGAGCGCTTTAATCCCCAGCACAACCAAAAGCAAACTTCAAGATGGATCTAGTATGAATACCCTCCAGGGAGCCATTTCAGCATCTGGAAATCACTCGAAAGCAATGGTGGACATATCCCCCAGACTTGCCCCCTATCTCAAGGGGAATCTCCAGGTAGCTCTTTAAGCTGGTTTTACAGAGCCTTTGCACCACTGGAGAAGTACAACAGTGCCATAGTGCTAGCCAAGATCTGACCCATTCTTTAAACAAATATTACTAATTTCCTGAAGCCTAATTAGGTAGCGTACAAAATTCACATCTAAAATTCATATGGTCAGTATTAAGAAAGTGACTAGTTCACTCTGTGTATGTTAAAAGCAGTAACATATAACAATTTTATCAAAGCAACAACAAATTGCTTTGGCTGGAAAACTCTGAAAAACCAAAGGAATAATATATTACGTGCTGGTTTTCAAAATGTTCTTTTCAGGAAATTATTACAGGAACACAGACAGTAATGCTGTGAATGCTCTGCACCTGGACATTCATGGCATTTAAAATGCTACTGATGACCTTGTGTGGAATGCCATAACTTTAGTTACCACTGCACTCTGCTGAGCATACTCTAGGGCTGATACATGTCCTTATTGCAGAGAAAGGATCCACAAGCAGATGCACTTCAACTTTTAAGTCTTTCCACTCTGAGAAGACTTTGATGAAAGGCTTACTTCCTGTGAGCAGACAGGACAAATATATTCCCAGAGATAATGAAGCAATACTGAAATGCCTATCACACCTGGTCTGATCCAGGGCTGTATTCCAGGCATCTCATCTACCATAGAGACACTAAAGTTTATGGGATGAGCTTGCATCCCATTTAAACAAATCTACCAGGAAATACCTGGCCAGATTCTCTTCTTGTTTTTTGTTTTGTTTTTAAGGCTACCTCATGAGTACAGTGTTGTGTACAGAAAACAGCACCCAGAGATGTGGATCTCGTCTAACACTTTTAACATGTAATAATTCAGGGGTTGGTATAACAGAGTCATCAGATACATTGATGTTTGCTCTGTCTTTAGATTACTGATATTGCAAAGCTCATCTTTTCCCCGGGCATTTGAAAATGGGGATACTTCCGTTATAAGGTCAGAGAATTGTTCAGGGATAGAGGTTGGGCCTTGGGTACAGGAATTTGAACTGTATTATTATAACTTGCTTCACTTTATTTATTTAAACAATAAAATGACACTTGTCTATGACTCTAGGCCCCCTAACACACGATTAATAATAGTAAAATCCCAGCAGCATTAAAATAGTCATTTACTCAGGAACCCAGCCAACTATAAAAAGCCCCTCATTTTCACTCCATCATTACTGTGGAATGGATACTCTCAGCACTTTCCATACCTGTAAGGTCACCAAATAGTGATTTATTTTGGACCACGATAGGGAGCAAGTTCCAGAGTTTCAGAGCCCTCTGAGAGAACATCGTGCCAGCAAACCCTCTCTTTTTTTAATGAGGGAAATCTATCTCAAGTGCCTCTGCTGACCACAGCTGTGACAGTATGGCACAGGGAGAGAGGCGATCCCTCAGGTAGGCCAGTCCCAGGCCATGTTGGGCTTCATAGATCAAAATCAGCATCTTAAACTCCTGGAGACCAATGGGAAGCCAGTAGTGATCCATTTAGGATGCATTTTTAAGTTAAAAGGTGCATGGAGCATATTGATAGGTGCCTTTTTAGCATATTGAAGGCAGGAATTCGGTCAGAGTAACACCATGTATAGTGGCAGGGCTCATTGTTTTTAACACTTTTCCTTGGGTGCCAGCTAGTGATGAAGATACATCTTCTAGACACTGTCTCACACATATATACAATTTCAGACCATGTAAATACAATATTTCTGAGCTGACACTTTTTGTAGTTGTAGTTGTGGACTACTAGGCCGGGAAGCGGTGGCCAGCACATCCCTCAGCCTGCGCCGCTTCCCGCAGCCCCCATTGGCCTGGGATGGGAGCCACGATTGGCTGAACCTGCAGACACAGCAGGTAAACAAACCAGCCCAGCCTGCCAGGGTGCTTACCCTGGTGAGCCACGTGCCGAAGGCTGCCAATCCCTGATCGAAATCAATTAACCTTCTAATACTTATAATACATTTTGATAATTTACCTTGAACTAAGGTCCTAGTGGTCCACAACTACAAAAAGTGTCAGCTCAGAAATATTGTATTTACATGGTCTGAAATTGTGTATATGTGTGAGACAGTGTCTGGAAGATGTGTCTTCATCACTAGCTGGCAGCCAAGGAAAAGTGTTAAAAACAATGAGCCCTGCCACTATACATGGTGTTACTCTGACTGAATTCCTGCTAATGTCTTCAGTATTTATGTGCACAGCTGAGTTAAAACAGAATGTAAGGACTTGTCTATGCTTAAAATGCTACAGCAGCCCAGCTGCAGTGCTTCAGCATAGACACTATCTACCCCGAAGAGCGGGGTTCTCCCATCAGCATATGTAATCCACCCCCCGAAAGAGGCACTAGTAGGTTAACAGAAGAATTCTTCCATTGACCTAGGGCCACCACACCTCCCCACACCAGCAGCAGAAGGAGTTTGGGTGTGGGAGGGGGCTCAGGGCTGGGGGTTGGAGCGCAGGAGAGGGTGAGGGCTCAGGGCAGCGCTTACCTCGGGGGGGTTCCCCAGAAGCGGTGACATGTCTCTCCCTTGGCTCCTAGGCAGAGTTGCGGCCAGGCAGGTGGCTCTGCATGCTGCCTCTGCCTGCAGGCACCACCCCCACAATTCCCATTGGCCGCGGTTCCCATCCAGAGGTGAAAATAGGCCAGTACGGTCCGGTACGGCGTACCGGCAAGAGCCAGTATGCCGTGCCGGACTGGACCGGCTTCTCTGGCGGTGATTTAAAGGGCCCAGGTCTCCAGCCACTGCGGGGAGCCCCGGGCCCTTTAAATCACTGCCGGAGCGCCAGCAGCCGGGCTCGGGTGGGGATTTAAAGGGCCCGGAGCTCCAGCCCCTGCTCTGGCAGCGCTTTAAAGGGCCCGGGGCTCCCCGCAGTGGCCGGAGCCTCTGGCCCTTTAAATCGCTGCCGGACTGGACCGGCTTCTCTGGCGGTGATGTAAAGGGCCCAGGGCTCCAGCAGCAGGCTCTGGCGCTGATTTAAGGGGCCTGGGGCTACAGCCGCTGCGGGGAGCCCTGGGCCCTTTAAAGCGCCGCCCGAGCCCTGCTGCCGGAACTCCGGCGGCGCTTTAAAGCGCCCGGGGCTCCTCACAATGGTAGGAGCACCGGGCCCTTTAAATCCCTGCCCAAGCCCTGCCGTCCCAGGGTAGCGGCGGCAGGGCTCCCGCGGTGATTTAAAGGGCCCAGAGCTCCATGGCAGCCGGAGCCCCAGGCCCTTTAATTTGCCCCTGAGCCCCGGGGGTCCCAGCCGCCTCTGCAACTGGTAGCTCCAGGGTGATTTAAAGGCCCTGGGGCTCCCAGCCACAGCCGGAGCCACAGGGCCTTTAAATCATGAAAGGCCCCGCCTCTTCTGGTTGAGGCCACGCCTCTTCCGGTTGAGGCCACGCCCCCTGCTCAGGACTCCGGTGTACCAGTAAGTCCTTTAAGTTACTTTCACCCCTGTTCCCAGCCAATGGGAGCTGCAGAGCAGGCGCTCGAGGTGGAGGCAATTCATGGAGCCCCCTGGCTGTGCCTCTGCCTAGAGGCCACAGGGACATGCTGGCCACTTTCATAAGGCATGCAGGGAGCCTGCCAGCCCCCCAAGCCCTCCCACCCCTCCAGCACCAGTGGGGGTCCTGGGCCACCCCACCCCCCCAGAGTACCCGTGGCACCCCTGGACCACCCCCTGCCCCACAGCATGCAAGTTTTAGTCAGGGGTATATAGCACAAGTCATGGACAGGTCACGGGCGGTGAATTTTTGTTTACTGCCCAGGACCTGTCCATGACTTTTACTAAAAATACACATGACTAAAACGTAGCCTTACCTATAAATAGACCAAATGCTAACTGGATTAAGAACCGGTTAGATGACAGATCTCAACAAATAGTAGTAAATGGGGAATCATCATTGAATAGAGGTGTTCTGGTACAGTTCCATAGATATTGGTACTAGACCAGATGATATTCAGCATTTTCATCAGTGATCTGGAAATAAATATAAAATCACTGCTAATAAAATGTTCAGATTGGCAGAGTGGTAAATAATGATGAGGACAAGGCAGTCATACAGGGTGATCTTGATTGCTTGGTAAGCTGGGCCCATTCAAACACAATGGATTTTAAAACATCCAAATGCAAAGCTGTGCATCTAGGAACAAAGAATGCAAGCCAGACCTACAGAATTGGATGCTGAATCCTGGAAAGCAGTGACACTGAAAAGGATCTAAGGGTCAGAATGGACAAGCAGCAAAACATCAGGTCCCGGTACAATGTCGGGTCAAAAAGAGCTCATGCTATCCTTTGATATATAAATAGGGGAGTAGTGAGTAAGTGTAGGGAGATGATTTCACCTCTGTCTATGGCGTTGATGAGACAGATACTGAATACTATGCACAGTTTTGCTGTCTACATTTTTTAAAGGATGTTGAAAAATTAGAAAAGGTGCAGAAAAAATAATAAAAATTATTCAAGAGCTGGAGAAAATGTCTTAATAGTGAGAGACTTAAAGAGTTCAATCTGTTTAGCTTATCAAAAAGAAGACCGAGAGGTGACTTTATTACAGTGTATACGTACCTTCACAGGGAGAAAATACCAGGTACTAAAGGGCTTTTTAATCTAGTTGTGAGAGACATAACAAGAACCAA
>NW_020664561.1:43125851-43132437 GCF_002925995.2 Terrapene triunguis
CCCAGCTCACCTCTGCTCCGCCTCCTCCCTGAGCACGCCGCCCCCTCTCTAATTCTCCTCCCCTCCCAGGTTTGCAGTGCCAAACAGCTGATTGGTGCTGCAAGCCTGTGAGGTGGGAGAAGTGGAGCGGCGACCGCGCTCTCGGGGAGGGGGCGTAGGAACGCTGTAAAAAAAAGGGGCACCTCTTTTTGGCGCCCCCAAATCTTGGTGCCCTAGGCAACCACCTAGTTTGCCTAAATGGTAGCACTGGCCCTGGGAATTAGGCACATACTTTTAACAATAGGATAATTAACCACTGGAACAAATTGTGAAGGGAAGTGGTGGATTGTCCATCTCTTGATTTCTTCAAACCAAGACTGGATGTACTTCTGGAATATAGTATCAGAGGGGTAGCCGTGTTAGTCTGGATCTGTAAAAAGTGACAAAGAGCTCTGTGGCACCTTATAGACTAACAGACGTATTGGAGCATAAGCTTTCGTGGGTGAATACCCACTTCGTCAGACGCATGTAATGGAAATTTCCAGAGGCAGGTACCTTATGCTTATGCTCCAGTACGTTTGTTAGTCTATAAGGTGCCACAGAACTCTTTGTCACTTTCTGGAATATACACTTTTGCCAAACACAAGTTATTGCGCTCAATACAGGGATAACTGGGTGAAATGTAATGGCCTGTGATATACAGGAGGCAAGACTCTTTCTGGCCTTAAACTTTATAAATCTATGAATCAAGTCTTCGGAGTTCCAGTCCAGTGCTTTATTCACTAGGTCACACTACCTCCTGTCACCACCAGCTGAGAATCTTGGGGCAATCAGTAATTCAAAAACATCCCAAAATTATGACTCATTGACCAAATGTTGGGTGAACCCACTTAGTAGTGGAAGCAGCCATCTCCATTATCCTCCAGACTACTAGCAAATACCTCTGTCTAACCCAGACCAAGCATCAGGAAAGTCACTGTCATCCAAGTCCTTACAGTAACCTTGGCGCGGAGAAATAGATATATTGCACTATCCAAGTTCACTGAAAAAATGACATAAAGCTGTGTCGTCCACAGACTTGAAGGCATTGTAGCCTGAATTGCCTCATTATCTCTTGCAAAGGCCTTACATAGGAATTCAGACATTAAACAGGAGGGCTGATAAAACAGAATTCTGAAGAAGAACCCTACAAGGAGAGCATTACCCAAAACACCTTCCATATAGAATGAGACCATTCCAGCTCAATCTCTATACACCCTAGTCAGAGACCATCAAACTGCTAGGCTAGTGCAGCCCATATTATATCCAGTCTATAGAAAGATTAAAGGTATCAGTGCAATCTGCAGACTCCAGGATACATCTATATTATTTCACTCCAGTGTTCTTAATAATGTTACCCATAAAGATGGCTAGACATAGGGAAATTATTAATAATACTGCTGGCACAAGAGATGACTACTTCAATATGGGGTTAATGACTCCTTTGAGGGATGCTGGCACCTTGCCCTCCTAAAGGAAATATCAATGATTTCAAACAACAATATAACTTGCTTTGTTTTACAAGTTATCCAGGGCAGAGGTGCATCATTCAGATGGTCGGTGGAAACCTTCTTAGTACATCCAGAACCAACATTAAAAAAATAAAGAAGTGCTGACTTTCAACTAGAAAAGTTCTTATATTTGCCTCTTTTTAACATGGATCAGGTACCTGGAAGTCAGCCAATCTGGTCTGAATCCAATTGATCTTGTTTGTGAAATAGATAGAGCAAGAACCATTTGACATTGCCTCCAATCAAAGGCAGCCCAGATCCACATTTTCTGAGCCTGGTGCTGGAGGTCACCTTCTCACTGAAAAATGTGATGTCAGCTGTGAAGCTGGCAGCATGAGAGCCCTGTGGAGCAGACTATAAACCAGCATCCAACCTGCTTTGATGATTGTTTAGTAGCCAAAATAAAACCTTTTATTTAATATTAAAAATTAAACATTTTGTGTAAATATTGTGGTTCTTTCATTACACTGGAATCATTATTAAAGTAAGATGGAAACATTTTTATGGTCTCTTTGCACTGAATCTGTGTTTATATAACTACACAGATACAGCAATCAGGACAAAATTCAGGACTTTTGAAGGCAAAACCACAGACCTTTAGTACTTGGGTTTCAGTCATTGTTACTAGCATTTTCTCAGCTTCCAAGCAATCAAGAAGGGTTTGAATTTCTGGAGTGAGTTATTTCCTTATTGGGAAAAAAGTGTGTGTATATTGACATAGGACACTGTATTTTGAGTCTGATTTATTGCCAAGCATGTAGTTTCTTGAACAAGAATATTAGATGATAAGAGAAAAAATGTATCTTCAAATACGAAGTCGTAGGGACACTTTCAGAACTAAGAGAAGATGGGAGGTCAATTCAAGTCTGGGGTCTTTTCTACAATTAAAATGCTACAGCGGCACAGCTGAACCGCTGCAGATGCATCTCTGTAGCCGTTCAGTGTAGACACTACCCACACTGACAGGAGAGGCTCTCCTGTCCAGAGGCACTGACTTTCTAATGTGTCGGGGGGTGCTTGACCCCCACTGTGACCAAGGCCCCGCTCCCACTCCACTCCTTCCCTCAAAGCCCTACCCGACCCCGCCTCTTCTCACCTCGTTCTGCCCCCCTGAGCATGCCCTGCCCTCACTCCTTCCCCCAGCACTTCCTGCACGCTGCTGAACAGCTGATCACCAGCACACGGGAGCCCTGAGGGGAAGAGGGAGGCACTGATCGGCAGGGCTGCTGGCAGGCGGGAGGTGCTGGGGGGTGGGGGAGGAGCTGATTGAGGGGTTGCCAGTGTCATTTTTTTTCTATGGGTGCTCCAGCCCCAGATCAACCACGTAGTCGGTGCCTATACTCTTTTTGTTGTAGTTAATCCACCTCCCCGACAGGCAGGAGCTAGTTGATGAAAGAATTCTGGCAACCAAGAGTTGTCTATGCAGGGACTTAGGCTGGCTTAACAACCCCGCTCAGGGGTGTGGATTTTTCACGCCCCTGAGCAACATAGTTAAACTCACCTAAATTTTTACTGTAGAACAGGCCTGAGAAAGTTGTTACTCACCAGATTTTGCCAGTCCTGCTTATTTTTAAATTAAACAGCCAAGTAGCAATGAGAAGATGCAAAATCTTCTTAGGATGTTTTAGGATGCAAAATCAAACCATAGAAGCTAGGAAACGTTTCCCATTAGACTGCTGACCTGTAAAGGTGCAGAAGAGCAGAACTTTCTGTTTTCAGGTTTTGAAAAGTTCATTTTGGAAAAAAATTAAGACCCTTTGCTAAGCTCCCATTGAAGCCACAATGAATAACAAAAGTAAATATGCTGGGTTGGACTTTTAAAAGTGCTCAATGCTGGCCTACCTCTGCTCCTATTCAAAGAAGTGAACATTTTGAAAATCCCACTCTCAGATTTTTTGACTTGTTTGAAGAAATCACATGCTTGCCTACTCTTTTTATTAAAACTCACAATTGTGTTTAATCAGGTAAATTGATATTTACGTTTTACAAATGTTGTTTACCTTATGATGTTTGCATATGTGCATAATTGACATATTGTTTGTCTATTGAAATGTGTACATTAGAGCACAACATTTTTGAATGAAAATATTTACATTTTAAGTGATATTTTCCCAAATATTTTAATAAAAATGTTATAAAAATATTTATTGAAAATGAGTAAACAGAAATTCTTCATTTATCAAAAATTGGATTTTTGGTAAAAAAAATACTTAAAGCTTATTTCAATTTTAATTTTAGAAATATTTGAATAAATTGTGGAAAAATGAAAAACAACCAAACAAAATGAGTCTGTTTCTACCCTTCACAAATGAAAACAATTGAAATTTTGCATGAAGTTTCTTTTTCATTTTTGACACGCTCTAGTGTACGGTATGTTTTAAAAATATTATACCAAATCATTATTAGTTGAATAGATGTTCATTGCATAAAGCCCAGTTCTACCGCCCTTGCTCACAATGACTAGTAATTCCTCATAGGGAATTCCCATTGAACAAGGAAATCTTTAACTGTATGTTAAGTTTATCATATGCATGTTTGTGTGTTCTATTTTTATAGCATGGTTGGTATGAATGTTCTCCTGATTTGAGCTGAGTTGTACTAGACAGAGCAGTGAAGGCCTCAGAGGGATTGTCTAGACACCTGAGGCAATAACTGGAAGCCAAGGACACATGAGCTTTTATATATTGAAAGTGACTGTTAAAAGACTTTTGAGAATAACAATTTTGAAAACCTTGAGACAAATTATTCTTAGGGTAGATAAAGGGATTGATTCTGATCTTATTAACAACGAATGGAATTCTGATAAAGTAAAAGCTGTTACACTGGAGGAAAAAAATATTATATCAGAATCAGGTGTAAATCATATAAGAACTGAAAAGGGGACTATTTCCCCTAAAATGTGAATCTAGAAATGAAAATTAGAGGAACGAATACATGAATAATTTGAGAAGCTCCTTCAACCTTTGAGAATTTTTGATCCTCCGTTAATATTCTTGCACAAATAATTAGCTTGTGGTTAAGTAAAATATTATAAGGCATTGGAATGTGGTCTACCCTTTCCTATAGCACAGCCATCTGACAGAATGAAAAATTGGTCTCAGGTCAGAGAAATTACTTGTGGGTCAAGTCTTTTTGTCCTTGTGGTAAATTGGTCTTGAAGTAGAGATCTTGGTTTGGTAATCATACCTAAGCATAACAGTTATTTGGCACCTGAAAGGGTTAAAGTCCCAGAGAGTGTTACAACATTAATCACAAAGGGGGAGGATTTTCAAAGGGAGATTTTCAATGACCAACTCCCATTGAACTTCAATGGGAGTCAAGCACCTAACTCCCCTTTGTGTCTTCGAAAATTTCCCCAGAACATTGTAAGATGTCTGATTCTACCTAGAAGGAGATAATAGCGTGCTAACGCTCTAGCTAGTACTTCAAATCTTCCGTTGAACTTTTGGATACCTTCATTGCTGATGTCACAAATGAAACAATATCAACTTTCACTAAGAAAGCCACCTCTAGCGCAAGGCTTAGAAATGGCAAATGTCATTAATATCTTTTAAAAATACATTTCATACTTTCTTCATGGTGAGAAGTGTTTTTCTTTGAGCTTTCATATTGCTGGGCTGTGCAAAATGAATGTAGATTTCTTTTAACCTGGGCAAAATCAATAGCCAGGATGAGAAATAACATAAAAGGTGGGGGGGGCAATAAAATATTTTATTTATTAGCACAATTACTCTAAGGTTAGAAATCCATCAAAAGGTCATCATATCTTTATATAAAAATATCAATAACTTCTTGGAGCCAATTCAGCAAAATTCAAATGGAACAGAACTAAGTGGGCCAGAAGTTACTACTTGCTTTACACCCGTGTGAGTGAGAGGAGAACCAGCCCAAGACTGGCCACTGTCTATAAGATGGAGGGGGGTAGGTTTGACTATAAGCACAAGCGAACAAAGAGTTGTTTAAAGCTTCATGATTTTGGGGACTCTGTGACAGTCCTCGCTTGAGGGTTTGGTTGGTAGGGTAGCAACACCTAGTGGTCAGTGCTTCAGCCTATGACTTGCAGGAGGATTGTTGGTAGGGGAGTGCAGGCCGTTCTGCTCCACTGAGCTCTGACCCATTGCCCTTTGAGAGCTATTAGTGATCAGACAGCCAGGAGCTATTTAAGGCTGACCTCCCTGGGCCACTTCCTATCATTTCTCTCCAATTAGCCCAAGGTTGCCATCTAGTTTTAGATGGCATGAAGGGTGTCTGCTCACCACAAGGCACCTTCTGGCAGTGGCTATAGCAGGGTACTCTCTTCCTTTCCTGGGCAGCAACTGACACCTTCTGTGGCACAGCCCACCCTCCTGCACAAGGACCAATCATTATCTGGCTCTCAGTGTTAACTCAGCCCATATTCAGGCACATTCCTGGTAAAGTCAGCAGGATTAAGGGCCGAGTAAAGACCGAAGTCCAACCCCCTCTGCTGTTGTACTTACTCAAACAAGTAGAAGCCACTGAAGTTCCAGTTGAAATGAATGGAATAACCTGTCTGAGTAAGTGCTCACCAACATAAATAAGCATCGTATGATCTAGTGCTGAGTAAACAACTCAGGATTTGTCTCTTTGATTCTGTACTTTCATGTCTCACCAGGTATTATGTCTGGCCAAATGTAATTAGGCAATTTCCCTGACATACATTACTTCATATGTGCTCCAACAGATCCCTCTGGTCTGTTCTCTGTTGTACCTGATCTGTTCAGCATAAAAGCAAGATGAAGCATTATCTTCATGTTCATCTTTAGGGAAGTCCTTACAATCCCAACCTGCCAGAAGATGGGAGAATGACAGAAGATTCAGGTCCCATGCAATCATAAGAGGAAAGAGATGCTGCACAATTTACATTAGTCATCAGAGGGGTAGCTGTGTTAGTCTGAATCTGTAAAAAGCAACAGAGGGTCCTGTGGCACCTTTAAGACTAACAGAAGTATTGGGAACATAAGCTTTCGTGGGTAAGAACCTCACTTCTTCAGATGCCATCTGAAGAAGTGAGGTTCTTACCCACGAAAGCTTATGCT
>NW_020664561.1:43137437-43150167 GCF_002925995.2 Terrapene triunguis
TGAGGGATGGGGCTGACTTCTTGCCCAGCATGGGGCAGGAGCGGTGACTGTGTGCGTGGGGGGGGGGGGGGGGGGGCCGGGGGGGCGGGGGGGCGGGGCCACGGAACGGGGGGGGGGAGGCGTGGGGGAGTGGCAGGTGGGGCCAGGGGGAACACCCAGACCCAAATATTGGTGGAGCTGGACCCATGGGTTCTGAATATTGCTGGTGCCCGAGCACCACGTGGATATGGAACTCGCCGCCTATGCCTGAACATCAAGGGATTCAGGATCTTTGTTCATCCACTCTTCTCCATTGCTTGGTGTCATGGCATAAGGGAAATATTATCACTCAGAATACCTATTTCAGACAGGTGTAGAAGAAGCCCTCATGTAGAAATCTCAGTGGGACTTACACCCTGACCATATTAGGGAAAAAACAGATGGTCTCCCCATGGCCATATCTGTATTCAGTATTAAAATGAGTAAGGATCTAAAGCCCACCTAGAGGCAGAATCACAGTCATGCATTTTACTACTAAAAACCACACAGGTACTAGGCAAAATAAGTACAGACAACCCACAGATGAGCCATGACAACTCCAACACAGGGACATACATAAAACTGATATCCCTATATAGGCATCTCTTTAGTACATGAATGTGCACACATACATATAAGCTGATATGTTAAACCACTGTGATGTGGTTTCATGATTCTAATTTTGAGTGATAATATTATTGCATGACATTGAGTAGTGGAAAACAGTGGGTGAAAAGCAATTCTGAATCTCTTGATTAGGGGTCTCTCTACAATTTGAGCTGTGTTCTAGAGCAGTGGTTCTCAAACAAGGGCCACTGCTTGTTCAGGGAAAGCCCCTGGCGGGCCGGGCCAGTTTGTTTACATGCCGCATCTGCAGGTTCGGCTGATTGCGGCTCCCACTGGCTGCGGTTCGCTGATCCAGGCCAATGGGAGCTGCTGGAAGCAGCGCGGGCTGAGGGACATACTGGCTGCCGCTTCCAGCAGCTCCCATTGGCCTGGAGCAGTGAACCACAGCCACTGGGAGCCGCGATTGGCCGAACCTGCGGACGCAGCAGGTAAACAAACCGCCCCAGCCCGCCAGGGGCTTTCCCTGAACAAGCGGTGGCCCTAGTTTGGGAACCACTGTTCTAGAGAACTAGATCTTTTATTTTAAAGGAAAAGCAGTCACCTGCGCTTTCCTTTGCAGCGAGCCTTCCTTTTATAAATTAACAAAACCCTGGTATACTGTTAAGCCTGACCTCCAGAAACAACAGAAGCAGTCCTGAAGCAATATTATATAGCTTGGGTCTTATACTTTAATCCTCACTCAGCCCTGTCTCAGAAGGCAGAACTCCTCTAGATTATAGTTAAGGTTAAAATTTTGGCACAGGGATTTTTATTAAAATTCATGGGAAGAATGTTGGCAATAAACAATAGTACATATTCTGCCTGAGTAAGAACTGACTAAAGGCTGCAGAATTTGGTCCTTAGCAATTAAGATTTAAGGCCAAGATTTTCAAAAGTGACTTGAGAGTTTGGGTGATTCTGTTTGTGCGTGCTCATTTTGAGACAGCTGAAAGGGACGTGATTTTCAGAAGGGGAATGCTCAGCTCAGCACTTCTGATGATAATATTCCTATAAATCAGACCCCTTTAAGGTGTCTCCACTTGGATATCTAAAAACTGAGGCAGCCAAAATCACTAGTCACTTTTGAAAACCTTGGCCTAATTTGCATCTTGTATTGTTATCAGTCAAACATGCTTTTCATCTGAAGTTTTCTTGAATCCAGTTATCTTGGTTCCCACTGGTTTTTGAAGCTGTTACTTCTTGAGTCACAAAATTTTCCATACATCTGAAAAGATAAAATCAAAAGGCAATATTCTAATCCATCAAGAAATGATGTCTAAATGGAAGAAAAAAGTTTTCAAAGCAAAAGTCTTGAAGCCTGCAGTACAATTAGGTCAAAGTTCAGTTCACAATGTGGATCATATTATTAATTTTCTAAACTAGCTGCAGGCCTGAGATCAGTTTCTAAATTATTTATTTGTACATTTCATGCTTAGGCGATGGTGCTGAAATGTTTTGATTTTTTTCTCTTATTACCAGGAATGAGTTAACAGGATGCTTACTAGTGGGTTTGATTTTTTAAAAGTAAAATAGAGGATGTGCTTAAAAAAAAGTTCAGTAATATTTTCACTCCATGCTATTAAGAATTTTTAAACAGCTAATTACTGCTGGTATGCAAATTTAGTGAAACCCAATTAAATAAATATCAGATATATGGATAAACCTGTTAGCAAATCCATGCACTTTATATCAGTCTGTACACATCCTGTGCTTGTAGTGAAACCTGTTTAAACAAATAAGTGATAAAAGACTAAATGAGTCAATGAAAAAAATCCCCTAAGTACCAAGTGGTGAACTGTAACAGTTATTAGATCTTTCAATGGGTAAATGTGCTCTGCTGCATTGCTCTAGAGGACAAACTCCCTCTTAACCAAATACTATCTTTTAAAAGAATAAACGTGTTAAAGGGATAGATTTTCAGCATATCAAGGCAATGTGTTTCATTGTCTTTTGCTGTGTTTCACTACAAAACCAAAATATAGTCAATTTTCATAATAATGTTATTTTCTTTGCATAAAAATAAAACAATTTTCCATCCAGCAAAAATACTGTATGAATGAAACAGGGAAAACTGAACTGATTATGTCCAAGCATGTGATTATAAAATATCTTCCACTAAACATATTTTAACTAGCTAGATTCCACTGATCGACAGTAAAGCTTTGTCAACTAAGGCTTTTTTCTTAAATTGATTCTCCATCTTGTCTTTTCATTCTTTCGACAGCACACAGCAGGAAGCTCTGTCTACATACAGAAAACAGGATCTTGCTGTAGGCATGGGTAGAAAACAAAAAGACACTGATTAAGGGGAAAAAAACAGACCGCTGTTAGTATTTGATCTTAAAATTATTGATCTTGTCGATCAGTTAAAGACACAGAATGTCCATTTAAATATGTAATAACTATTAATGTTACCACTAAAATGCTGACCATTTTAAAAGGCAAAGAAATCCATAAAATAATGTAATGTGAAATTTATTTTGCTTTGTGAGTACATGTACTATATGACAGTATAGAATGTATTCCACTTTATAAAGATCATACCTATATAATCTCTTTTAGAATAAAAAATGGATTTATATGAAAAATGTACATGTCAAAGGCTTTGTTGACTAAGAACTTTTTTTAATTGCCTAAAATAATTCAGTTTCATCATGTAGCTATAAAAAGCAAAATATATTTTTCCTAGAGCTGAACAAAAATTGAATCACTTTGCACATGGGTACTGTTAAATTGCCCACTGGGCCTAGCTGGCATCAAGTTGTCTTTGTTCCCCTATGCAAAATGTTTCTTCCATTTGGTACCTGGGATCTGTGTTTTCTATTATTGCAGTAACAATAGCACCTTTAAACCTATTTAAGAGTAAATGCAAAAATCAAAGAAAACTACACTGGTGTAACTGGAAACACTGGTGTTCCTTAGTTGTGGACAATATTAAAAAAAAAGTCCTATTGGAGTTCTGGAACCAGTGCTCTTCCATACTTCACTCTGCAACATAAATGTATGGCCAGTAGACCTCATCACTTTAAAAAAGGGCATTTTAAAGGGAAATTAGTATTGCATACTAAGTTTCTCAGTGAATCATCTTAACAATTTTTAGCACAGGAGTTCCTATATTTTATAGCATTCTCTTTCAAAACCCCATGACCAGAGAAAGGGAAAAAAAATTTCACTGGGTTTCTTTTGGGCTGGACATGGGAAAAGTTACACAGACGGTTGCATCTGATATGTAACTAGTGAACATACGCAGGCACATACATGTAATGTACATCAGTAGGAATATGTTGAAAGATCTACACTGCCATGTTCCAACATATTTTACGGAAAGGTTTTTCCCATCTCTCATCTGTGTGTAAATTATTTTTTGTGAAGTGTATTTGAAATGCCCTTCACTGATCTTCTCAATTCATCATAAACCTCCATTTCATATTTTGGGGCCAGTCTAGCGGGTCACATGATTCTGAGACCAACAGAGGCTCATACTGCAGGGTTTTTCTTTGTTTGTATTACTTTATTGGTTGAGTGGAAGGATTAAAGACAGACTAAAAAGTCATTATGATGATGTAATAAAACACACATTGCTTGTTCCTTCATTTTAAAAACTGCTTCTTAAGCACATTCTTCTGTTAGAAGCCAGAATGAAATGTCATTAAGCATCTGGACATAAAGATAACTGTGGAGATTTTTGTTTGTTTGTTTGTTTGTTTGTTTTCTTCTACATTGTTTTTGAATCCATACAACATTGAAGGAAGAAATAATTAAATATTACATAGATGTTAGAATACATAAAATCAGAGATTAGCATACGTAAATTGCTCCTTTACGCTCGTACTACAGAGAAGCTATAACCTTTTATAAAGATCTTTTTAAATGATTACTGCATACTTGTTGCATGGGGGAAGGAGCAATGAGTACACAGTTCTATTTTTTTCCTCTAAAGTAGGACTTGTTTCATATAAAAAAAACCCACCGTAGCACATTTTGTCATAGCTTTGCTGTGTGTGTAAAGGCTGATAATAATAAAGAACTAAATAAAATATTAGAAATCTTTTGAACATGCATCACGTAATGTTATGGAACCCTAAAATACTGATTTTTCTCCAGAGGGAACAATTGACTTAAAAGTTTCTCCCCGCAAAGAAAGACATTTTTTCTTTGTTTTTGCAGTTTATACCCTTAGGTTAGTACATTTTTTAGCAGAAGAGAATGTTTTAGTTATTGTTGGATTGAGAATGAGTGGGAGTTCAGTTCCGTAATACTAGAGGAGGTGAACATAGCGTAATTTATTTTGCATACTTGTCACTGCAATCAGTTATCAACTGATTAAACACACCTTATGCTTTTCTGACTGGAGTGTTGGACTTCGCACTTCACTCACATAGACGTTCCCAGGCCTTGCACTAGCTTATCTCTTAATTCAATAGTGACTGACATTACTCTTGTTCTGTTCTCCTGCATGACTGTCGAGGGTGTTAGGGAGGAGAATCTGAGCTTGGTGCAGAGGAGTTCAACTAGGGCTAGCGAGGGGAAAGTACCTTTCTCCTCAGAAAATGAGTGACAGGAACTCCTCCGTGGCTATCACTGTTAGTCCTGAACCATTAGGAGCTCCCGATACTCCTGTGTCTTTCTGACACAGAGGAAGTGGGAGGCAAACTCCTGGGGGACAGCATAGCTTCAGACTCATGTGGTCTGCCCCTCTCATATGCAAGCCTTTCACAACGGGACACACAGAGGAGGGAGAGCCCCTTTGGACAGATTGTATACAATGCTCTCTGCAGAGTTTCCTCTGATCCTGCCACAGCACAGATTTACTGCTCCCTGCAGCCAGAGTGGAAGGAGCAGGAGGTTCACTCCACTTGCTCCTTCTGCAACAGCACTGGAATCAGAACTTTGGAATCGGAAGCACTGAGTGAAAACTCCACTTGGGAATCAAGTCCCCTGTAGCAGGGCAGTACAGATTACTCCACCTTGCCACCTGTCATGGGTTTTTAAAATTTGAAAGGTCTGATAATAGCTACAAGGACCTGGGCAATATTGAGCAAGAGGAAGCAGACCCGGGGTAAGTAGGGTTTGGGGGGGACACCCTGGTACAGTTTCTTTAAAGACCTGGGGTCTTGCAGAGAGGTCAGGGCAAGGGCTTCCCTCTCTCCCAACTAAATTGGGGATGATCTGGGAGAAAGGGACCGCTATAAGTGCTGCCTTCTCCTTCATAGTAGGGCAGATACTGTAGGGAGCAGACAGCAGTAGCTGTCTGCTGAACACTCCCAGTCTGAGGGTGGAAGGACTGATTGGGAAAAGGGCCAGCTGGAGGAGAAGCTGATACTGGCTCTGCAGCTGGCCTAAAGTACAATTCCAGCTCCAAGGAGCTGAGCGTAGGAGACTCCTGTCTTAAGGAGAGGGAAAGAGGGATTGTCCAAAATCCAACCCAGCTCTGGGAGAAGGTCTGGGACCTCCTGTACAGGGAAGGAAAGTGACCAGAACACTTTTGTGGACCCAGAATGGGTGTATACTTGAGGAGCTAAATACATGATTAACTGTCAGCAGAATGAGTGACTAACCCAGACCCTGCAAATGAATTAAACTAATCTGGTCTGGGTAATTATCTGAAAAGATTCAAGTGATGCTGAGTGTAATGTGCCTCCGGGGCCATGACCGGCCACAAGGGGCATGCCCCTACAACATGCTTTTGAAGTTTAGGGCTTGACTACACAAAGAAATTGATTGGCATAGCAATAGTAGAATAATGGCTCTAGCTATGCTAATATAACTCCCCATGTAGACACTCTATTTCAGTAAATGTTAAGTTACCTAGGAAATCAGAGGTGGATTAATATCAGTTATCACTGAGTCATGGGATGGCCTACATCAAGGATTGAAAATATACAAAGTGAGCAGAGTGTAAAATCCATCTTCTCATACCCGGAGATATGACATGAATTTAATCACTTGCTGATTAATACCACTGGCAAGAATACAAACACAAATGCTATGTCTACCTCTCTGAGTGTTACCTTCCACCCATTCCTAGTCCAGAAACTTCTAGCATTCACTTCCAATATAATGTACTCCACTGGGAGTTGTGTCTGAATATAAAGCATGGGACCAGGCTCTTTGTGAGTGTGTGTGTGTTTTTTTTAATGCTATGCTAATTTTCTCCTTTCACTTCAGTCTGCTTTACTGATTTTTAATGGGCTTATTCTAAGCTCACAAACACTGAAAATTTGAAGCTTTGTTTATTACTGGATATAAAATGTGATGTTCAGAAATTTATTTTAAAGAGAGTTTAAGGCAGATTTCCAAGATAGGCAAGCTCCATTCTGATCTGATCTAGGCTTAATTTTTGACCTCTGGTTTACAGGCACGCATCAACATCTATCTTATCAAGTCACCTACTGTGCATGCACAAGAAGCAGTATGTACCCATGTATGTGGGATGGAGCATGAGCAGTCATCTGGCACAGTAAATAGCAGTAAAATCATTTTATACCTTGCAACATGGTTGTAAAATACAAAATTGTCAGTGGTGCAAAGCAAGAGAATTGCAAGTACATGTTTCCACAAAAGTATTATTTTTCATTCTCATTTATATGTTCACATCGTGTAAATGATAAACTGGGGATTGTTTTGTCACAAATATACTGCAGGGTTTTGCAGTGTGAAAAGAAGTAAAAAGACAAGTGGAATATCTGGTAGTTCTGAACATTTTATATGGATCAGAAGCTAAAAAGTTGAGCACAGTCAGAATAAAGCTTTGGGTGAGAGAAGAGGCTCATTATTTGGGTGCATAGCCTATTAGGATCATCCAACAATTGTCCTGCCAGTGAGAAAGACATGGCACAGCAGAATACAGCACAGCACCAGCTCTGTATGTGGGTACACAGGAATTGCCGCATCAAATGAGTGGTCTTTCTTGTCCAGTAGCTTCCAACAGTGGCCAGTGTCAGATGCTAAAGAGGAAGGGAGCAAGAAAGACCTGCTTGGTGACACTGACAATTCATTGTTTTGCTTTGTCCATCGTTCTGGATGCATGATAAGATGCATGATTTTCCAGATGGATGTGACAATACTGTGGTTAACTTGAGTGGCTGTTTAACTATCTTTTCTCTCAGCAGCTTTGACAACTAGCTCAATGGAAAAATCGGGAAGAGGAGTGAGTACATTAACTGAAATTGCAGAGCCTGTCGCCCCTCCTTCCCCAATTTCGACTGTCAATGTCACTGGTCAATCTGCATTGACAGGTTTTAATATTCTGCCTCTAATGCCACAAGCAGCCATACTGTTGATTCCTAGATAAAAACTTAAAATGTTGATTATTACTTGTGTTGAAAATTAGCACAGCTGAGACAAAGCCCATTGATCCAGAATCACACCCCTGCATCTACAATCAGACCTTGATTTCCATGCAGATCTCCCTTGGCTCTCTAGCAGATGATGGCTGCCCTCTAGTGACAAAGATATTTCTGCTGGCACATTGCAGCAGAGAGAAGCCTACTAAATAACTTTCATGTTGTCTTGTAGATTGATAAATTGTAAGGGTTTTCCTATATAAGAAGGATACAGAATCGTCATAGAAGCACTTGTTTGATGCTTTAGAAAAGGAAAAGCCACAAGCTAAACAGGAAGACATGCAATTCTCAATCACAGCAGCTCTTCGAAAGTGAATTTCTGTTTACCTGTAAGTTCCCAGATTTTGCAAATTTCTGACATTTCTGGTATCATCTAAACAGCCAGTGAAACATTATAATAAGAACAGAACAAGAATTATGCTCAGCTCTGCAGAGAGTAGAGAGACTCAGGCATTGCCCAAACTGGAAATTACTTTCCTCCCCCACTCACTCACACCCTAAGGCACAAGGAATGCACACTGGACAATGCCTTTGTGTGCGTGCCAATAAGAGTCATGACAGTGTAATGTTTTGTGTAATTTCTTAGCTGTCCCAAGCTGCACTGAATGGATCATACATGCCCTGCCACACTGGGGTGCATTTTTGGCACAACACACAGGACTTTAACTGTGTGACTCCCATAAATGTCAGTGGAAACTGTAAAAGATAAATCGTCAAAGAGTGCACTGAATATTTACCACCTTGAGTCATTTCATGTTAACTGTGAAGTGGCACTCTATGGATAATGCTGTGATTTGTATCATATTTATTTTAAGAGATACAATGAACCTTCATTTCCTGCTAATTGGGCTGAGAGGGGATACAAATCTCACATCCAGGAAAACCAGCAGGGGAAAAATCATATTTTTACATGATACTGTATCATAGAATCATAGATACTGGAGATGAAAAAGGCCTTTTAAGTCATCTGCCCCTCCTCACTACCTGTGAAGGCGTAATCCTCACAGTACATTTGTAAGTACTTTAAGTCTATTTTAAATATCCCAAGTGCTGTGTCTCCCACCACTTTCACTGGTAATCCAATAATTTTTCCAGATATTCATCTGCAATTTTATGTTGCTTAGTTCATCTCATTACCCCTAATTCTACCACACTAGACAATCTGTCTGTCCCTTTGGTGCCTACCACTATAATATATGAATTCCTTCACCTCCCTCTCTGATGCTTAAAAATCTCAAGTACTTTAAGAAGGTTAAAATGTCACTCACTTTTGCCTCACTCATCCAAGCTAGTGTATTTTGCTTTTTTCTAATTCTATCACTCAGTCTCTCTAGGGCCATAATTATTTGTTGTGATGATTCTACTCTGAAAAAAGGGGTATCATGGGGTTCCGTTTTCACAGTCTGTCAAATCTTCCAACTCAAATTTGTTCTATTTATAAGTAAAATATGCTTCCCTCCTAATTACCAGTCCTGCAAACTAAACCTGGGATCTGCAAGTCAAGTTGGCTTCTTGCCTTCTCACATATCTTCATAAGTAACAAAGTCTTTCCTGTCAACTGAGCAAATCTGAGCTGGAAACCAAAATGCCCTAATTCAGAAAAGAATCCCTATAGTGAAAAGCACTTAATCACTCACTTCATTTTATGGATGTACTTAAGTAACATTGAAATGTTATATTCCATGCACAGAACACATCTTTTCAAAGTAAAACTAGCAAGCTTCCCTTCCTACACAAAATCAAATGATATATCATGATGATTTTGCCCAATTTACGATTCGTCTTCAGGAAAACACTCCACGATTTGACAAAAGCACTTTATTACATGCGGAAGAGTCCCACTGACTTCAGTCTTCTATATTGGGAGCTAGCAGTCTCTGCCCCGCTTGCCTACACATACTCACAGTCACACTCAATGAGCTAGCATGAATTTAAACAGTAGTGTAGCCATGGTAGCGTGTGAAGTGACAGAGGGAGGCATGGCTTAGCCATATCGAGTACAAATATGCCTCAAAACTGGTGGGTACATACTTGGAATGACTAAGGCCTGCCTCCACCATTGTTACTAGTCCTACCATTGCTACACTCCTCTTCGTACTCACGTTAGCTCAGAGATCGGCAACCTTTGGCAAGCACCCTGGCAGGCTGGGTCGGTTTGTTTACCTGCCGCGTCCGCTGGTTCGGCCGATCGCGGCTCCCATTTGGCCGCGGTTCGCTGCTCCAGGCCAATGGGGGCTGTGGGAAGCGGCGCGGGCCCAGGGATGTGCTGGCTGCGGCTTCACGCAGCCCCCATTGGCCTGGAGTGGTGAACCGCGGCCAGTGGGAGCTGCGATCGGCCGAACCTGCGGACGCGGCAGGTAAACAAACCGGCCCGGCCCACCAGGGTGCTTACCCTGATGGGCCACGTGCCAAAGGTTGCCGATCCCTGCTTATGCTCAATGCAAGTGCAACTATGCATATACAAACAGAGGAATCACACCCCTAGTTTATAGTATAGACATAGCCTTAGATATATATTCAAGTTCTTTCCTGAAATGGAGCCTGGAAAATGATAATTATGATACACACACACACGGATGCCATTTATACATTGTTACCTTACAGAGCTGCAATTTAAGTAAAACTTCAGCTGCTTACATTTGAAGCATGGTGAAATATTTCAGAGAAAAAAATCAAATGTCTATATTGGGCAAAATCATAATACTGAATTGTTTAAATTTTACACAGGAAGAGAAGATTGCCAGTTTTACTATACAAAGCTGTCTTCACTGGTGGGAATATTTTAACCTAGATCAAATTCATGAAATATGGTATTGCACATGTGCACAATTATCAATCTCCCATTTGTTCATCTTTAGCTAATAATGAAAAATATGGATAATAAACAAAAGGGGTGTTGAGAGACTTCAGTAGCTATATGTGGGGCCTTGAGAGCTGTTACTGAATAGTAAGTCTGTCTGTATATTATTATAGCTGAACTATTGGAAGCATTGGAAAGCCCATGAAGTGGACAAGTGCTTAGGGGCAGCGAAATATGCTGCCGGTTCTCACTGCTTGGGGCCTGATCCAAAGCCCACTGAAATCACTTTGAGTCTTGCCTTTGACATCAGTGGGCTTTGGATCAGGCTTTTGAAGAGCATTGTTCCGTTGGCAATAGCATTGCTATCTCCTCCATGAAACAGATTAACATTTAACTAGCTGCAATATCCAATTCAGCTCATTGTGCCAAAGGAAACAGGTGCTTCCAATTCTTAGGCAATGATAGTACACCACTTTCCAGGACTTCTCTCTGCTTTTCCAGGCAAGAGATTTCCTGCAGATTGTCATCTACCTGCCTGTGCATTTATTTATTGGAGTGAAATGTGCTGTAGGTACTACTCCTCACTAGGTCCATTTTCTGGTTGGAATGACCATAGAAAAGACAGCAAACCAATACACAATTCCTGTGGTCCCCAGTTAATGGTGACATGCACTACCTTTGCTATTCTAGATCTCATCTCCCTGAAGCAGATGTTGCCAGCCCTGCTATTATTGACAAAATGGTGCAGTTGTTTCTTGCTGTGAAGTGGACCTGTGGACCTATAGTGGGAATGCCAAACTCTCATGAATAACATAATCCCAGATCTTTGGAGGTGAATGGCTAATGCATTTAGCCACTGCACTACCAATCCCTCCTTGGGGAGTTTAGATCATAACATTTTTACTGGGTCTTTTCCCTCCTATGATAATACAGTCTTTCAGCCCATAGAAAAAGTAATCTACTGACTTTTAAAAAATTGTCTTGAGTGTGATCACAATGTGTCCCTTATGAACAACCATGACAGATGCCTAAGATGTTTCTGAAGAATCATGACTGTCTTAACTCCTTGGGTCCAAGGTGTTTTCAGATAGGCTGCCAGAACATACACATGCCACAACGCTCAGGACAATGTGTCATTCCTCATGGACTTTCCTTCCCACATTCCTGATAAGTAGTTTGTATTTATTAACAAATTGAATTCATACTTGTATGAAGAGGTCCAGTCTTCACTCTCTTCAGCTTTGTCAGCAGGTTAACACCAACCCAGGAAACACCTCTTTTTTTTGCATAGTCTCAATGACATTTTAAAAATCATAGAGATCTCATTTCCATGTTTCAAATGATCTTATTATTTCAAGCCCCTACAATTTCAAAGGATGGTCTTTAGGTCCCAGATAATAAATTAGTTTTTTAGTTTGTCATATGAATCAATTAAGCAGTAAATTTTAGAGATTTAAATGTTTAGGATTCTTGAGTATAAAGCCAGCCAATGTAGTTTTGATCCTTTACATTCACTGCATGCTCCTTAATAGCATGTCTGCACTTTATAGCTTCTTCATTTCTTTTGTATTTTATTTTAAACACTATGACCAGGACTGTCATTAACTTTATATTTGTACAGCACTTAGAATAATGGGTCCTTGACCTCTAGGTGCTACAGCAATATAAATATTTCATCATCATTTAAATGATAATTCTTTTGAAATATTGGGTGTTCTGTGAGAGGATATATCCTATCTTTATAATATCTGAATTTCCTTCTTTGTCTTGAAACTTCATTTCCCAGTCTTCTTCGTGTCACAGTGACCCATAAGTAATTTCTTCCTCATTATTACTATTAGTCAGTTTCATGCTATTAGCAGTGTGTGACATAACCTGTTTCAATCATGGAAGCCACTCTCACACAACAAAGCTGCCTGGAGCTGTTCACCCGAGATTTCATTTCTGACCAGCAAAGCCC
>NW_020664561.1:43155167-43166819 GCF_002925995.2 Terrapene triunguis
TCTGCTCCCATAAAATTATTGTAAAGTAAGTTATGATACCTGAAATAATATAATGAGTCTAAATTACCCACTGAATTACTTGAAGTTAGTTAATATGGGCAGATAAAGACAGGCCTCCCCCATGTGTGCAGTCAGAATGCAGAACACTGAAGGAAATTGCTGATGACTTGTATAGAGGAGCTGTATTGCTGCTAACAGGGAACCTGAAGTCTTGATTAGTTTGTTGTAAACTCTACAGTCATGTTTGCATGCTTCCATTCACTTTGTGAGCAGTGTATTAGATAGATGGTATTCACACTGATAGCTGCAATTTAATTACAATAAGTCTGTTCCCTATACAATTTCAGCTGTGTCATCCCATTACATTGGCTGTGAAGCATTACAGGGTTCAATACAGCATATATCAGGATGTCAGGGAGAGAATACTACACAATGGCTCAATTTTGATTTAAGGAATTTTTGCCCAGATTGGAATCAATTTGGTTATACAGAATTTCTAGTGAACTGAAACAAAGTGATGGTTTGAGAAAGCACATTATTTCAAAGAAGTGCTGGAATGAATAAAAGTGAGCCCAGCACTTTTCAGTAGCCAAATCAGATGTTGCACAGGCTCAGGAGATAGTCCATGGGTGCTAATTTCTAAGCACTCATCAAATCAGAGCATATTGATGCAGCCACCCCAGTACCTTAATTTTCAACAGTTGCAAAACAAATGAATGGAACAATATGCTGTGGCTATTCAATGCATATAGTTTCCTTCTCATCTCCTAAAAAGAGGCCTTTCAAAATACCTTTCCATTTCTCTGCCCTGTCTCAGTGCAAAACTGTGTGTGTGTGTGTGTGTGTGTGTGTGTGTGTGTGTGTATTTGTGTTTGAGCAAAATGCTGGGCAAACATTCAAAGGTTTGGATGTTGGGATGGATAAACACCAAATATTTTGTGCTGCATGAACCTCCTCTGTCCCCACAGCTGATGTCTCAGAACAGACTCGGGCGTTACTACAAGCTAGCAGAGTTTTGGGAGCCAGGAGGGAGAGAGAAAAAAATCAAGAAGGTTAACAGCCTGCTGCTGTGCTCTAGCACAAGTTCTTCGGGGAGTAACCAGGACTGCTCACTCTCTTCCCATTCTCCATGGGATCCAGGAGTGCAGCTGACTGATCCACTTCTCTTTAACCCACACATGGAATCTTCTGAGCCTGCTCCTCTGCCTGCAACACCCAGAAACTCCAACAGGACCGCCGGTTGGACCCAACCGTGGAGTGTTTACATCATGCAGCCAGCCACTCCCAGAAGAATCCAACTGAATTTTAGGGAGGCACGGACTTGAAGGGGAGGTTCCTGAGGTGGAGGGAGATGTCATGATGTCAGACCTCCCCTCAAGTGGTTAGAGGTAAGGGATAAGCCTCTAGGCACAGCTTGTTTTCCACTTACACACACCAGCTCTTATCACATACTAGCAGATTTGCAGGGAGTGAAGGGGAGGGGAAAAGATCAAGAAGGTTAGCAACCTGTGGCTATGCTCTAGTACAGCTTCTTCGGGGAGTGCCAACTGGCTGGATGTAAGGGTTGTGCCTGAGGGAAGACAGTAGGATGGTATGAAGGCCTTTGGGAGGCGGGGGGAGATGAGGGCAGGCCTTATCATCCACATTAGTATGCACACCCCTACTTGAGGGGAAACAAACTCCTGTGTGGAACCTGTTTGAGTCCCAGGGTGCAAAAGGCCTTTTAGGCAGCTCTTGTGGGCTGGTATATGTTCAGAGTACAAGGCAGTAGAAAGAAAGATTGGTGAGGGAGGTTATGTGGGATGTCAGAAGTCTGTGAGGTAGGATGGGGTTGGGGTCTGTGACTGAAAATATAGGCAGGGGTGTGTAGGCAAATATGTGAAGACAGAAGGCAAAGTAAAATGAAAAGCTATGGATCAGATTTCAGTGAGTACCATAATCTTACTGTGCTTAACTTTGAACCTTCATATCTTTGGAGGGTCTGTAATGTTATTTATATATCTAAATGCAGGTATAAAACACACAGTTTTCTTCAGCAGTAGATTAGAACACTGATTTACTACAAATGATTCTTAATCCACCTTTCAGTTTGATGGATAGTCCCCCATTCCTACAATCTTACAGGAGGAAAGGGGAAAAAAATAAAGCAAGCAAGGCTTAAAAAACACATTTTTATAAATGTCCCCTCTAGGTCGCTAGAGTACTTGCCACTCTCCATTCACTTCTCCACAGGGGCATGTAATTAAATGGTGCTTCCAAGTTCTGACTGACAATATCATATTGAATTCAGGAAGGAAACTACTAAGTAAAATGAAGATTGTTCACACTGTGAATTTTAGGGATCTTGATTTCAATGAACTGTTTTATAAATTGTGTGTATTAGATGGGCAGGATGAAACTACTGAAGAATCCTATTAGTTCATATTATTTGGAACTGTTTTTTTTTAAATGCTAAGAGAGGGGAAATGGTAAACCTAATAAAGTTAAAGAGACGAGGGCTATCAAAGATTCCCTTCCAGGCAGTCTGCCAGGCAGCTTGAGCCAGTTTTTCACGGTACTACCTTCAGGTTTTATTAAATTAAAATAAAACCTGTCATCTCGGCTTTTACTGGCACAATCAAATGCACAGCTTCTGACTCAGTTGCAACACCAGCTTTGCAATTCCAGCCAGCGTTTACAATGCAATATACACAGGCATGTTTTACATATCTGGCAAGAAGTCACTGTAAAATCTCATTATTCTGTTAAAAGTAAACAAACAGTGTTCCTAACTATTTGATCATGCCAACATTTTTTCACTGTGTTCTCCCTCAAAGGTCTGAAAACTTTTGGAAATGTAAATCATAGAATCAAAGAAATGAGAAATGGAAAAGACCTATTAGGTTATCTAATTTAGCCCCATGATAGTGCAGGATTGTTCCCTACAATACACTTCCGATAACCAGTCCAGTTTCAAATAATTTAAAACAGAGGTCCCAATTCTTGGCTCTGTCCAGGGTGTACTCAGGCAGGACCCACGGATACATGTGAGCAAAGGTCACATCTGGGCTGCTCTAACTTTGCCTGGTAGTCATGGTCCTCTGGGAGTAGCCAGAGTGAGAAGAACTATGGCCATGCACAACTTTACCCCAATATATGACCTATGCTGGGAGGCAATTTAACGCAAACCAGGAATCCTTCCATGCTGGAAGAATCCCAGGTCCTGGATAAAGACAGCTTTATAGTCCATTTGTGATGCTACACCCAAAGATTGAGGACCAAGAATCTGGCCCATAGGAGTTCCATCTCATTACTTGGGATACTATTCCATAGTCTAATAGATCTCGCCATTATAAAACACTTAGTGAGCCCCTTGGCTTCCAGCTACCTGCAGAGACAAGAAAGTCCAGTTGGTACTCAGACAGTCTCAGCTCTGCCCAGTACTTTTCCCCTTGCCCCAATCAAAACAGTCCCAAGAACAGTTGAGTCTATGTTCAGCTGCTCTCAGATTTGCCATTTTCTCCCAACGTCCCAACCCCCCTATAACTGTCCAGGGTTATTCTTTTAAAGCTATATTTTATTCTTAACTTTCAAAGTACAATTTTCCTTAAGTCTAAATATCAATTGTGACAGCTCAGGGGTAAGCTGCACCTGTGATCTCTCCTTCAGTCTTTCCCCTGGGCACACTACCTGCACTCTTCCTAGAGTAGAACTCCATGGTTCATCCCACTTTAGATCAATGGACCAGGATACAACATGCCCAGTTTCTACCATTCTGCCGGGGCGAACGGTGCCTTATAGCCCCTTGCAGTTTTTCACAAGGACCCCCCAGGTGACAAGTTCTGCTATCTTCAGCTCTCTCTGGGTGGAACCCTGCAGTTTTGCCACTCTTAGACTGGATCCCGGTGTGCTACATGACCCCCAGTTTCCAACCATGTTAATGCGAGAGGCCCAACTGCAATTGAGGTCTGCAAGACGCTTCTCTTCAAGTGCCTATGAGCAGTGGCTGACTAAAGTGACTCAAAACAGCTCCTTTCAAACAGACATATTGTCCATTCACCCAAAAGTATATAACAAGAAGAAGGAAGGGTTAAAATTGACCCAAGGTCTTGCCTACAGCTCATCACCTCTCTCAAAGTTTAGGCAAACCCATCTACCTCATACACTTCCCACAAAGCCCTGGCCTTAGTTCCTGCTGCAAGCTCTGCCTGTATCTGGGTAGGGAGTGACACTCTCCTCCTGAAGTTTCCTTCTTTCTTTCTCCAAGCAGCTGCTGCCTGCTCTTCCTGCTTTTTCGTTCTAGGCTAGGATTTTTAATGGCTTAATGTTCTTCTGATCTTATGCTCTGGGCTTGGAAAAAGAGGGCTGTTTGTCTGGCAACAGATAGGTAGAGATTTCTGATGACTAGATTATTTCTCTTAAGGATTTTTGTTATTTTCCCTGGAGCTTAACTTCTCTCTCTCACTTGTTTTCTGCTTGTTGCCCCCCTAGCAGCCTCCTTAGATTTAACTCAGTGCAATGACCTGGAATAATATCAAGCAGGTAAACAGAAGTACATATAATTGTAATTCAAAATAATACAGCTATCTCCCTCATTCTTCACACCAATATACATACGCATTCTGTGGGTAAGAACAAGTAGTGTATTACTGATCAGAAATCAGTGTACTGCAGAGGAAATGTGTACATTCTTTTCTATGTGCATGAGCAGTCTGTGTTACAAAATAAAAGCTTACTTATACATGCAGTTGAAAATACATGTGTTTTCATTTTGTGGTAGAAACTCTATTTATTTCATTTCAGAATCACCATCAATATTTGACATGCAAGAGAACAACTTAACAACTTAGGGGAGATTTTAAGGTCCTAAAGCTGTGGAGATTTATGCAAACTGTTTATGGAAATGAAGAAACAGCCTTCTACCCATCACTAAATGCATATTTGCCTGTGAAACATTTACTGGATTTTGTTTACTTATCAGACATATGGTATGACTTCCCCATACAAGGCCTCAAATTTTGCGAACCATATCCCACAAACAAATTTACAATGAAAGATCTTTGCATTATCTTTAATAGCCCAAATTGTTTCAGGATTTCCAGACAGTGGCTTATGGTTTTGGCTAAAGCTCATTTTAATGTTCTTGTGGGGAAAATGGAATTTGCTAATATGAACTCTTCCCTGTACAAAAAACTCACCTGAGGAATGCCTAACAAGGCTTTTTGCATTTTATAGACCTGATTCTTATCTCACTAGGACCATTTTTACACTGCTGAAATTCAATTTATTTCATTAGTAAAATATATTAGACGCAGGACCTTGAACTGTAAACATGCAAAATAGAGTCCACTCCATAGAAATGTAAAATAAATGAGCTAGTCACATGAAAAATGCAAAAGGGCTTTCAAAATACTAAGCTCAATGAAGAATGCAGAGGTGCCAAAACATCTTGATAACAAGGAAAATCAGGTAGCAATTTTTGAGGCTAGTGTTGAAAAGCAGAGCTAGCGCCAACCTGATTATACTGAAATATTCACCTCACTTTAACTGCATATTGTCCTGGTGGTCCCATGACTATGCAGATTAATAGAGTGCACTGCTCATAACAAGCAGCTTCTTTTGATTTGGCTACGTATTTAGAGCCTTTCTTCACAAACACCTTAATGTCATAGTGAACCAGTACTAACCTCTCTAAGGTAATGTACAAGTCAGAGAGGGAAGAAGTCAACTGAGAAAGGAACAGGACCTGCTGTAAATAAACCTATTCAAAAGCAATACATCTGAACACAGATAGTAGACAGTTATTTTGAAAACCACAACCACAATAATGTAATTTTTCAAATCCTGTGTTGTTTTTGTTTTTTGTTTTCTTTTAAACAAACTAATGTTTTCAAATTGTTTTAAAGAAAGAAAAGAAATAGGTATGTTTGGTAGGAGGACATGCTATTTAAGGTTACATTGATTGCTTTAATAAAAGAAAAGAGCAGCTATGTAAATATTACATACCCCATCTTTATCTCTCTTGCACCCTCCAAGAGATTGCACTCAGCCCAAAATGAACCCCATCAATCATTCTGAATCTAGATCAGCACTTTTCATGCAATACTTCATTTTCTTGCCTTTCTGCACCATGTGCATGCCATATATTCCTCTGTGAACAACAAAACACAGTTAGCTGCTGCACCTTAACAAAGAACACACAGTAAATCATTCATATACATAAAGGCAGCTCCAGACAAAACTCATTTCACTCATTTCACAGATGAGGTCAGCTATATTTTTGGGTGAGGGTGCAGGGAAGGAGACATCTCAGATTCTACCAAGAAAACATGAGCCTGTCTTTTTATCCCACAGTTCCACAGGGCAACTATATCAGCCTTGGGTCAATTACATGTCAAACATTTTTTTTGTTTTGTTTTGTTTTGAGTCTTGGGGATTTTTTTTTGGAAGTATGACTTGAATTTGTGGTCTATGTTTCTTTGGGGGCTACAGGTGTTTGATTACCCAAACTGGTAGATCTCAGATGAACTTTGAAGGTGACACCCAGATTTTTAGATGCAGGGCTTCAAAGGGCAGTTTCCAGAATTCCTACAGGGTGAATGAATTGTAGAGCAAAATTTGGTCTCATAGAAGGGAGCTTATCTAGATGAATACAGATGGTAATAGTCTATCATGGAAAGGACAGTTAAGTTATATTTGTATAGAAAGGGTGTCCCCAGAATGACAGAATTGCGGAGCTCTTAGGAGTTGTGATGGATAATCAGCTGAACTTGAGGTCCTAGTGCAAAGCTGTGGCTAAAAGAGCTAATACAATCCTGGGATGTAAAAACAGGGGAATCTCAAGTAGGAGCAAAGAGGTTATTTTACCTCTGTATTTGGCACTGTCATGACTGTTGCTGGAATACTGTGTCCATTTCTGGTGTCCACAATTCAAGAAGGATGTTGATAAATTGGAGAGGATTCAGAGAAGAGCCATGAGAATGATAAGATGGTTAGAAGCATGCCTTATAGTGATAGACTCAAAGAGATCAATCTATTTAGTTCAACAAAGAAAAAGTTAAAGGGTTACTTGATTACACACAATAAGTATCTACATAGGGAATAAATATTTAATAAAGGGGTCTTCAATCTAACTGAGAAAGATATAACACAGTCCAATGCCACAAATTCAGACTGGAAACAAGGGATACATTTTTGAGAGTGAGGGTAATTAATCATTGGAACAATTTACCAAGGGTCATGATGGATTCTCCATCACTGACAATTTTTAAAACAAGATTGGATGTTTTTCTAAAAGATCTGCTCTAGGAATTATTTTGTAGAAGTTCTATAGCCTGTATTATAGAGGAGGTCAGACCAGATGACCATAATGGTCCTTTCTGGTCTTGGAACTGGAATCAGGCAAAGCAAAAGAGAAGTCAAATACATATGCAGGTTGAAATATTTGTTTATTTTGTGCTAATCAAAGAACCTTCCTGGTCTAAAATCTCCTCTGTCTAGATTACATCTATTCATTAATATATATTCTCAGTGAAGCCTCATAGAACATTAATATGACCCTGTTTATGCAGTAAAAAAAGGTAGAAAAAAGGTCTACACAAAAGATTTCTGTTTTATTTCCTCAGTAATAACTTCATAGTGAGGGGGTAAAAAAAGAATCAGGCAAATATCCAAAATTATTTGGATTTTAAAAAATATTTCATTGTGTCTCCTAATCTACCATGTTCAGTAGAAGGGAGATGGTCTCTCTCCATAAGATTAATACTGTAAATGTGGTGAAACAAGCTCCCGAAAGTGAGAAGACCAGTGAGGTCATGCTTTTGTCTAGTGGCAATAGCATTCTCTGAAATACAGTCTTTGATCCTTTACATTTTAAATTCATATAGAAACCAACACAGTATAGGTCACATAAGTCAGAACACAAGTTACAAGTGCTTGCCCACCCTTATTGTTGGATTTGTGTGGCTAAACCTTCTGTCTCCAAGGATCCCTCCACGAGGGATGTAAGGGTCCATCCAAACAGTTTTTATGTAGGATTAGGATTTTATTAGTCTATATTTTGGTTCTGGTTATCATTAGAATGCAGGGGCTCTATCCTGGACGAGTCAGTGGGATTTTTGACTGACTTGAATCCCTTAAAACAGGAGAGGTGTTGAATCACAATGCTACCATTGCTACCATTGCTGTGGTACTGCCAGTGTTTGGAATGTCCTAAATTCATGATGATCATTTAAACCATTTTTCAAATTAGTGAGTTTTCTATAGGTCAATAGAAAATGTAAAATAATTCTAATTTTGATTCTCACTTATTTGTCATTTCATCCCGTGTGTGAATTGTCATTTAGTACAAAATATTTAAGACAAAACAAATCTGTTTTTCTTTTTCATGCTCCTTTCACACTGATTAATTTTTATTGATTGTATAATCCCAGTTAAATTATTGTGCTCAAATCACCATATTCACATTTGCCTTCCCTCTCTCCTTCCTCTTCTTTCTCTTCCTGTTTTTCATGGGTTTCTTCAACTGTTGCCACATATTGCTCTGTTCTAAACCTCTGCATTTCCTGTCCTGAAAGAGTACACAACTGCTCCCCAAAGACAGCAGCCTGAAAATGTTGCAAAGTTCTTCTGCACTTCCAAAATGTCAATCAAACTCTGATCATGCCATCTTGAAAGAACGAGAGTTACTGGAGACGATATATATTTTGTCCCTTTGTAGAGGAGTTAGCTTTATATTCTGGCAGACTGTATACATTAATACATAGACAGTACCTTAATCATATGGACAAAGGTCAACACTTCATGTAAATATATATTCTGCAAGTTATGATCCAAAGTACATTGAAGTCAATGGGAACGTTTCTATTGATTTTACTGGGCTTTGGATCAGGACCCATACGTACAAGGTTTATTGACTAGATACCTTCATCTGAAGAGTTACTGATAGTGTCTACAGAAATTATCCTACAGATAGAGTGAGCATAGAGCTCTTTTCTTTAATGGGGAGTGGTTCAGTTGCTATGAACTGAACCTATGAGCTGTAAACAGAGTTTGCAAATATATAAAACAAGGACTTCAGCAATTCAGACAGACATGTTTTTGAATGTGATTGTAAAATAGAAAATGGGCTGGATAAGGTTCAACTTTGAAAGCCTGATCCATACAGAATCTCCAAACCTCTACCCATCACTAGTGTAAGGCCCCCTGCTATTACCACCATCTCAGCTTGACAGTAGTTTGCAATCTCAGAGGAGAGACCAAGCACTGAATGAACATAGAGGATAACTAATTACCTGTTCTCTCAGAGGAGTTCATTCTATTCAGGTCAGAGCACATTGGCAGGGTGGGGTAGGTAGGAGACAATGGCACCACTGCTTAACTTGTTCTGTGGATAATAAGAGGACTTCATTTTTCAGGGCTGTCAATCCAGGCACATTCACTATCATTATAAGTTCACAGTTTAAGATATTTCTCCTTTATATATTCATAAAAAATTTACAGAACCTTTCTTCAAAGCCAGGGGTCTTTTTTAATTCAAAATACTGCAGCTATTTAAAGCTTCTTAAGTCATCAATCTGGATTTAAATGTTACTAAAATCACTCAAACATGTCATTACAATAAACCTTTAACCTGTTCTCACCTTTCAGAGAGCTATAATAAAATTAAACTGAATATTAGCATTTAACATTTGCAAACCCCTTAAAGAACATTACAAAGCCTTAATGTTTTGGGTTTTTTCCATAGAACATTTTTACCGAAGGATTAAAACACCTTATAAAATAATCTTCAAACCATTCAAATACTAATCCATTAAGTTCTTTACCTTTTAAAAAGGGTGGTTGGAAAAAAAATCATGATGACCTCTTGAAAGCAATTGAAGTTTGCTCTTTTTCTAAGTAGAACATTTCAGGTAAATATGTTTGCTTCTGTCTTGAATTTATACCAAAAGAACAGAAAGTTTCATTGTGCTTCTTGTAGACTGGGAGGTATGGCTTTTGCAACCTTAGAAAGCTATTTAAACCTCAGAAACTTTTGGCACAAAGAAATTATACTGTGAGTGATAGTGTCCCTCTGTTATCCAACGAGTAGAATTAAATGTCTTTTAAAAACACTGTTTCTCATTTCGTATAAATTGCAGTATTTCATGTTCCTTACATAACCAGGGTAGTAACTTCTTAGCTTTCTTTCTTGTATGAATTCTGATCATCATGTTAAAAAGGTACTTCTGTTTTAACTAGGCTAGAAATACTCTTTAGAAAACTTTGGTCACTGGTCACAGCCAGATTAGATAACAACAACACAATTGTCATGACTTTTAGGTTTATTTTTCTTTTTATAAAAATACGGTATAAATATATCTAAAGAGAAACCAGTCCCTATAAAGTCAAGTTTCTTTTTGATTTTCTGGGGATGACAGCTCATGTCTACATTAATATAACTCTAAAGTGCTTTGAGATCCTAGGATGGAAGTCACTATAGAAGTTCAGTGTATTATTATCATATCAATCACACAATATAATATAAAATATTTCTTTTTTATTGGCTGCAAATAAACACTCGTGCTATTTAGAGAACAGAGAAAAAAGCAAAGCACTATCTTCTCTTTGAGTGAGAAGTAAGGTATGTGAGATTTATCCTAGGAACTATCGTTAAAAGAAAGTGGAGGACATTTGGTTCCCAGTGGAAAAGAATCTAACAAGACAGAGGCTATTTTTATTTCTTTTTTAAGAATGTTAATTGAAATCTAAACTAACATAAGACTGCTAGAATCTAACAGGCTGAGACAAATGTAAGATTTAGTGTCAAAGTAGAAGAGTTAGACCTATCTTAATGTGCAAAGAGGGAAAGTGACAGTGTATAATATTATTCCAAAAAGAACAATTGTTAAATCTGTACTTCTGTAATGAACATTAACAGCAGTGAAAAAGAAGCATTCTCAGTGTCATTCTGTCAAAACACAGACCTGTTTACAATGCCATCTCCCTAATATGGGCATGTAGTCTAATAGCTAGAGTAGGAGATGGGACCACAACTCCTGAGTTCTAGTCCTGGCTCTGTCACTGTTTTGTTTGTGTAATCTCAGTTGAGTAACTAAGGATACAATTTTCTAAAGTGTCCTCTGATTTTGAGAGCTTCACTTTTTGGGTGCTCAACCTGAGATTGTGAGGGCTGGAATTTCAGAGGGGCTGCACAAGCTCAGCACCTCTGAAAGTCAGGCCACAACATTGAGGCCCACAAAATGAAAGGCTACTTTTGAAAAGTTGGCTTTAAGCACACTGGGCCAAAGTATTTATACCCATTTATAAATTGTAAAGGAAGGCCCATAAATTATGTAATGCAGTAGGGGATGGGCAGGTCCTTAATTTTGCATGTTTGTTTTGTGTTACAAAGTTTTACAAGATGTGGGTGGGTCTTGAAAATCACCAAAAAATGTGTTATGTAATTATGGACAGCCCCTAACGTATGTTTTTACAGGAATTTGTGTCTATTATATAAAAGAAATTCCATCCAAGCACAAAGTCCTTGTTATTTTGTGTTTGGCCTACTTAATTGTCGTCACTGGTATTTCCACTTCAGTAGAAGTGGTACCCATGAATCTGCATATAGGATTGGATCGGGACCTCTCTTGTGAGGTGCTGAGCCCCTCTTGCAAAGTGTTAAATGCCCAGAGC
>NW_020664561.1:43166829-43176358 GCF_002925995.2 Terrapene triunguis
AATAAGAATCTTTCAATTGATTTCAATAGGGTTTGGATCAGGCCATATATGGGTAACATTAAAACAAAAACCATCAGCCTTACTGTAAATATAATTATCTCAGAAATGGTTGATGAGTTTATGATGTTACTGTTGGGCTTTCCCAAATGAGTCTAAGGTTCTAGTCAAGTGAAGTCTGAAGTGAAACTGATTTTCTTGTCAGATTGGTCCACAGAGAACAATGAGTCAACAAAGCCATCATATATAGTTCCAGTTGCTTAGCCTCATAGGCACTTTCTACTTAGGGGAGATTTAGGAGTGCTAATATTCAACTGCATTATCAAAGTGTAATATTTATGAAGCCTGTATATGACTATTTTTAATATGTTCCCTTCATAATTTCTATGATAGTATTTCTATTAGGGGTTACACGGTGCTGACCAAGAATCTTATGGTAACAAGACCGCTATACCAAATTGTGGTTTTATTGTTAAAATATATCGACAAAATAAATGTAAAGAGTGAGGATAATGACTAACTCAACAGATTATATCAGATTATTATTATTTTACGGGTGGGATTGTTACACGGGAATTTACAAGGTAAGGAGTTAAACAATGAACCAGATCTATTCTATTTCACCATGCAGTCTTCTGTTTCTGCAGCATAAGCTCCTGTTTATTCTAAATATTTTAAACTGATTTGCCTCTTCCTCGTCTGCTCCTTCAGGGAGACAAGAAAAAACACACTGTGGCTCCATGCTAGTCTGTGTTATTCCTCTTCTCTTCACTCATGAAGATGGATGTCATAACAAAGATCACACACACCATGCTCTCTGTCTGTCTGTGTGCGTACACACCCACACACTTGCACAGATGCAGATACATAAAAGTATGCAAATACATGAAAACACAGACATCTCAAAAATGGACACTAACATATAATATAACTATCTATATATTTCTTATAACATCTCAGAAAAGATATTTTCTTTCATACAGCAATGAATTACATATTGCAGTCATAGTGGAATCCTGTGCATATTTTAACTGGAACTATGTGGCAACTGTCACAAGAATTGGAATCAGTGACGTGTTTGTTTCCAGTGCTTTGTAACAATTATTATTAGTTGAGAGGCCTCAACCGAGTTCATTATGCTAGTTGCTGTTCATACACATAATAAGACACCGTCCCTGCCCTAAAAAGCTTATAGTCTAAATGGAAAGGTCAAAAGGAAACAGAGGCATGGAGTGGTGAAATGACTTATTCAAGGTGACTGACACAAAAGGATGGGGAAAATAGGTGGTCCAGGCATGAAGTTCCATATTAGAATACACGACAGCCCTAGCATATGTCATCTTTCTGCCAGGATCCATTCCACAGTGAGAACTCGTCTTTAACTGTGTGCATGTGTCTGTGTGCATGTGCATGTGTGAGTTCATGTGCACCAGGGCAGACACCATTCATGGGAGTCTATTAGTCTAAGTCCATTAGAGAGAAGATGACACAGAATCAGTGGGGAAGCACAGGGTCCATGTGCAGGTAGCCCTGTCTCTATTCTGATCTCCCCAGAGCCTCCCCTCAGCCAGAATTATCAGTGACAAACCAATGCAAAATTTCTTCCCTTTTAGCCTCCTCCAGTAGGTTTTCTCATGAGAGGGGCCAATGCTGTCTCTTATTATGTGTATGGACAGCACCTACGACAATGAGGCCTGAACTGGGTTGAGACTTCTTGATGCTACTGTACCATAATACAAAGAAGAAGAAGAATTGTTATAAAGCACTGCAAACAAACATATCACCGATTCCAGTTACTGTGGCGGTTGTCACATAGTTCCAATTAAAATAAGCACAATATATCAAGACTTGTATTTCCAGTGTTGGTCTCCTAATCTTTATGCTGCAGTGCACCTCCCCTGCATGTGATATAAGAGTTGGCTCTAACATGAGGGCTCTGAAGAAAATCAAAAGAATAATGCTTACGATAGCAGAGGTGCAGAAATACAAATAGATTCTCAAGGCTCTGGCAGGGACATAGAAGATCCCAACTTTAAAAAAAGGTGAAAAGTTCAAATATTCCATTAGAATGATGCACAAAATGTGCTTCAGGTGAAGGGGAAGTTTTTCATCCAACTGCACTAAGACAGGATAACAGTGCTGTGTGCTGGAGAGCTCAAATCTCTCACTCCCCACAATGGAAGGCACAAGAACTATTTTGTGAGTCAGCTCCAGTCAATGGTGAATTTTGCTTGCCTGCTTCTCCAATAATTCCTTTAACACTGCTTTAGAGCACCATTAGTATGAACCTCATGACCACAGAAATAGCCTTTGATTGTGGCTATATGGCAATGTTTGAGATGGGTTCCCTAGACTAGATGGGAAGTATCCTACAGAATGAAAAGTATTTTTAAACTCCCTGAGCCAATTGTTAAACATCTAACATCCAATTGTTAATCGCATCTACTTTCAATTATCCAAATCCTGACCATTTACCTAGAATTTTACTTGTGTGTTAGACAAATTACTTAATAACAACATTAAAATAATTATTTATGTAATTTACAGAGCAAGTATCAGCAAAATGTCTGCAGTATAACTTAGATTAATAACTGAATATTTATTTCAGTGTTAGTTAGATATTTCTCTCTAGCCATGCATAACAAACTGTTTCATTTTATTTAAACATTCCTGATAATATTAGTGGAGACTCACTGTAAATTAAAAGTTTTAATTCTGCTTGTTTTCAATTAGGGAAAAAGTCTTTAACTTATACAGGCAATTGTTTTGTTTCCCCTCAGGAATATTTTTTTATAACCTTGTGCCATTGTCTTGTGAGTTCATATCCAGAAAGAGAGTAAAAGTGGATCAAATAATGTATATCTCCCCCAAAAACTATAGGCTTGAATGGCATTTAAAGCCAAAAATCAGCTTTCACAGTCACACAAAGCTCTTGCTTTCTTGAAAAACCTCAAAACCACAAACCTCCAAATGTTCTGAGCTTGTTGTTTGGTTTGGATGAGCACCCAGTTATTTGGATACTTATATGACCTTATCTGAATTATCTGAACCCCGAGAGTCTGCAAATGGAAATAGTGGATGGCAAGAACAGCTTTTCTAGCAGGATTTCAGCACATCTGCTTCCATGAGAACCAAGAAAGTAGAAGTGCACAAAAAAGAAAAAATGAACAGGGAAAAATTAGACAAACCTTCTTTGAGGTTCAAAAATAGGTTCAGTTCTCATCAGTACTTTTAACCGAACCAGTTCACCCATCCTTATGAGACATTTTGCTTCTATTGCACTAAAATGTTTTAAAATCAGTGTCAAAAAGCTAAAATAATAAAAAAGAGCCAAAAAAAATTAAGATTAATAACCCTCTAAAACTAAACTGAAATAAACTCTTCTGAAATTGTTTAATGGTTCATATACCTATCTGTTTGCCTGCTAACTAGTGCACATACATTTTTCCTTTGCATCTGTGCCTATTGCTGAATTATCTGATCATAGTAGATATGTGGATATCCAAGTGAACAGTTAAAGAGATGTAACACAACATGCCATAAATGAAGCACAGTATAGGAGGATTGCTGTTAAAGAATATAAAGATTATTATTTCCCCCCAGTTGCATATCTGCTATCATTTCAGTAGTGAGTACCTATATGATCTGAAATGTTATCTGTTGCTTTTGAAATCAGATGTTTTTGAAAGCTGGCTGATTCTGAAGTACCTAAGAAAGCTTTGTGTGTATGAAGGTATCACTGCTAAGGCAGATCACTATTTATTCTTTCGCTTCAATAGTTTTTCTGCTACAAATGGGTTCTGAGACTTCTTAAGGCCTGATTCTACAAAGACTACTACGTACATGCCTTGGTCTTTGCAGGATTGGGGCCAGATGACTCTGCAGTTCTTATCATGATGATTTAAAAATGACACCATATTGAATTTACTGATACAATCAGAAACAAAAAACAATTCCTTAATGTTACCTTATGGAGCTGATGGTAAAATAAATGCAGAGTCACACACAGTGAATTTTGTGGTTCCCAGAAGATTTTTAGCATATCTTTCCTTCAGAGCAGCCAATATGATTAACATGAATCTTAAGAAATGGAAGAGCAGCCAAAACTTCAGGAAATTGACAGGTGTTTTTTAACACTGGCCTTAAATATCTTTCACTCTTCATCAGTCAGTAAATAGGAAATTCTGTCATCAGTGTGGTTAGGTAGGTTTAGATAGGCAGATATAGGACCTCGTGCATACACACATACACCACTTTATTTTACTTTTTATGCTCAAGTGCTGGAAATGTTTAGAAAGTGGGGATCCATTAAGCAATGACATTTGCAAAATCACCAAAGCAATGTTTGAAATTTCTCCAAACACACTCCCATCTTCCCCTGAGCCTCTCAACTCAAACACAGAAATGGAGATAAGAGAGGCTCTGAGCAACATTCACTGCACTAGTTTTCCAGCCTTCAATACCTGCAGCAAATATACATTCTTGTGTTCTGGGTAAAGTTAAGCATTAAAAACTTTTAATTAACACAGAAAAAAATAGCAAAGGTTAGATATTAGTTAAAACGACTGTGTCAATTTGCTTTAGAGCCAAATCCTGCTCACTTTACACAAACAGTCAAGAGCATGGATCTGTCACCCTCACTCACATTGGGTAATTCCTTACCTTGCACATAATCCAGTTTACTTCAGCAGATGGCAGAGTGGAGCCCTAAGATGATACTCATTAGTTATCTTTCAATACATCAAGTAAAAGAGAAGATTGTGCTTGGCCCCTAGAGAGGTGCAGAAGGCAGTGGGAAGGAAGGACACTTCACATAACATGCCTATGGTAATTGCATTCCCTGAAAACTACAAAGAGGAAAGACTGATCCCAGATAGTGACCTCTGAGGCACAAGAGAGAACAAGTGGCTTCCACTACAACAGCTAAGCTCCCTTCCAGACACATAACGAATGTGTGAAAAGATGTATGTAAAGTGGTGATTTTGATTCCCTATGCTATATTTCCAACAAAAAGTGAAAGAACATTTAAACTGATGAGCATACTTAGAAATCTACATGGTGAAATAAATTCTCCTCTCTGTTACATCAGGGCAGCATCAATGACTGTAACCAGGTGTTGTTATGACTTCTCTTGGGTCACAACTAAAAGGTAGGTTTTTTTTCTTGAATGGAAACTGTCCCACAATGGCAAAAGTGCAAGGACTGGACATGCATGATGCAAGAATGTCCATAAACAGGCCTGGTCCTTTCAGGAAGTCTTTAAAATGACCCTTGCATATATGTCATTATGGCATTTCTGTCACAATTCTGGGGGGCAGGTTCAGGTTGAGATTAAAATTTCAGCCACACAGAAATTCAAAGGGTTTAGATGTGAGTTTGGGCTTTCTCTGTACTACTCTGCAAGTAGAGTGAGCATTTTCCTATTAGCAATCTCTATTAAGATGTTAATTGTTAGTACAACCAATTGCCTTCATCAATGTTTGGGTCTTCCATCTCATTGTCTTAGCGGACAGCTGAATGCAAAACTGAAAGAAACCCTCTTCTGATACATCTTCAGAAAAACAATTTCTTAAACGTTTCTTGTTTGAGACTCCATTTACTGTGAGTGGGCAACAAAGCCACCTGCACTAATCAGTATGCACAGGGAGGGAACACATAACAATAGGCAGGCCTAGCCCTGAGCTTCTAGTTCCGCTAATGTCAGCTTTCAGTAGTCTTCTCCTTTCCTAAAGAACCTTCCTTTCCACCAGGAGCTGTCTAATTATGTAAGGGAAAAGTGATTAACTGATTATGATGAATAAATTAATCTCTCAGGACTTGTATGAATTCAGACATTTCTAATTAGTGTGATTTTCATGGGGCAACTCAAAACAGTCCTCTGTTCTTATTAGCAATGATTAACAGAACAATAAGTAATTTTTGGCAGCTCCTTGCAAAATTATTAGAATCAACCTGGGAGACCTAGATTAAGGATTCATGAGAAATTTGTCCCTGATTGATGATGTGGGACTGACATGTCCCACAGGCCTCGCCCAGGAAGGCACCCACGTCTAATGATCTCAGTAAGCAGCAATGGATCTGGTAAAGTATAATACTTTCCCGTCAACTATATCAGCAGTCTTTAAGTGCCATGACTATTTTTCCTTCTAGGCCCAGTCCGTGCACTTTTTCCTAATCAGGATGGTAAGTTACAGCATGCCAGGGTAGCATGCTGCTGACTGTGTAGATATTTTCTGGTTTCTTATATGCAAAGCTGATTTTTTGTATTCAGCTTCAGTTGCATTGTTAATAATGTCTTGGAAATGAACCAAATGTTTTTGTAGTCTATTATTTGCATATTATTCCCCTTCTACATGGGATTCTTTGGCTTCCCAAATTAGTTCTGGAAAAAAATTATCTGCATTGAAGACTGAATATTAAAGTTTTATCTTGCAGCCTTTAGGAAAAAATAGTTTTATATTATTGTGCAATGCTCTGAGGTATCTGCATGAAGGCACTGTATGTCTGCAACTGAATGTTTTATTCTTAAAGTAAAGCATCTTGTAAGTTACCAATTTATAATCAGAGTCCTATTCCTCCTTAGGAAAAGCATATGTCAAAGCTGGAAATAACATAATAGCATAGTCAGAAAGCCTTATGACAGGAGATTTCCAGCCCAGTGATGTTATCCTAAGAGATTTAGAACTTTTAGGTGCTTATCTGAACCAAAGCAAATTCCTAAACTCTTGAGCAAAGCTGGTCAAATATAAATCAGTGTCCATGAACAGTCATTTGAATTCTGAATAGTTGTCTAATCTGAGCATGTTCACGGCCCATTTTATTCACTATGGGTGTGTCAGGAACTCAGCTAGCTCAGGGCATGGTTGCCTAGCAACCAAATGAGCTTAACTGGACCCAATAAACCATCTCTAAGGGTACGTCTATACTTACCGGAGGGTCCGGCGGCAGGCAATCGATGTTCTGGGATCGACTTATCACGTCTAGTGAAGACACGATAAAATCGATCCCTGATCGCTCTGCCGTCGACTCCGGAAATCCACCGCGGCAAGAGGCGGCAGCGGAGTCGACGGCAGTGCGGCAGCGGTCGACTTTCCCCCGTCCTCACAGCCAGGTAAGTCGACCTAAAATACGCAACTTCAGCTACGGTATTCACGTAGCTGAAGTTGCATATCTTAGGTCGACCCCCCGCTGTATGTAGTGTAGACCTAGCCTCAGTGACTGTGCTCCCTAATTAAACAGAAGGCCAACAGATCACCATTTAAGCCTTGTAACAACAGCAGCATAGTGGCCCCTCAATGAATTTCATGCCTGCAGTTGTCTCAGTCCTTCTTCCTGTATTGGCCCTTGCTCCAACTCCTGTTCCAATTCCTGTTCCAGCCCTAATCCCTACCTTCCTCAGAATTTTTGGCTCTGACCATTGGCTTGTGTCTTGGCCATGACTCTGGTTCTCCCATTTGATTCTGTTCTGGCTCCTGGCTTATGGCTCTGACTATTGGCTTGTCCCCAACCATGCCTCTGCTTCTGCTCTGACCAGTAGGCCAGATTCCTGTTCTGACAACAAGGTCACACTATCTACACCCCAGTGTGTGACAGAGGGGAATTTACTCCATGCAGAGGACAAGCACAAAGTCTGTGTGTCACTTGAACCCTCAAATATGGCTTACGGGGGACTTCATGGACATATAGGCCTTGTGCTGACTGTTGTCAAGAAGTCTTTAAAATGTCAGGTGAATTTCCCCTTATTTGTTTATATTTACATGAATGAACTTTTGTGAATCCAACTGGCTGTTCTTTGTACTTATACCTGTATTTTTATGCGAACAAGGATATTTGTACACAAGCAAGAGTCTTCATTGTTTGTCATCCATTATCTTCTTTAAAAAATAATCACCCAGCAAAACTACATTGTGACTTAAAGTAACCAATCACACCCCATCAATTAATGTAAATGGCGGGTAACCAACCCATTGCATGAAATTTGTTTGAATACTTGGTCCTAGAATTTTTGAGTAGTGAAAAATGTGTAAAAGATTGTCTGATGGAGTTGTGAACAGAAAAAAAAAGGTGGAGTGGGAAGTAAATTCATCAGTTAACTTATCTGCCCTGAAAATATTGACTAGCCTGTATTTTTAGAGGATCTTACATCACTAATACTCAGGTGTCTCATCCAAACTTAAGGGAAAATGCATCATCTGTGTTTAACGCTTCATTTTCTCATATAATACTTTTAACTTGGATGAGAAATTAACACATTTTTCCTATTTATTTTGGAGGCACCCCTGGCACTAAAATCTAAAAGCTCCCTTCCCATCTACTTGTAACAAAAAAAAAAAGTCCTTTATATTTAGAAGAGGCTGAATAAAATGCAGGGCGTGATGATGCAATCCTGCCAAAAGTAGTAACAAAGGCAGAAATGTTAGCAAGTGAAACAACATCTGTAATAGGTGTTGCATCTTCTTTCCTCCCACATGCCAAAGTCAGCAGGGCTGCAGCTAATCCTCCTGTTTTCTCAATAACAGTCATTTTCACTGTAACCAACCATGATGTCACAAAGAGGTGATTATGACTTCAAGTGGTGAATAAGAAGTGGGAGTAGATGAATTCTTAAAACAAAGACTTTGTTCTCATGCAAATATCTTGACTAAAGAAGAAAAACATATTCAAAGAGATTTGTTTCCAAAGTTACTATTTTTCAGTTTTCCATGAAGTGAGGGATTCTATTCAAAGTGTACACAGAACATCAGAATATTACAGCAGTGCACTCTTTTAGTGTTCATTCTTGCAAACCTTTACACAAGTAAGATGAAGGTCTGACTCATGCCAGTAATCATAGTGAGTAAGCGTTTCCAGGATTGGCTCTTACAGGTTGAGGGGAAGCACTTTCATTCCAAGCCCCTCCTTTTTAATATTTATCTTTTCTCAAAATAAATTACCCTTGAGATTGAAATTGCTCATACAAATACTCAGCCTGAAGAGAGAGAGAGTGTGTGTGTGTGTAAAAATGTTGGGAAAATTTTATTTTGCATTTTTCAATGTATCAAAGCATGATGAAGTATTTCTCATTCTCTGTCATTTTTCAGATACTTTATTAGCACTGAGATGCCCGCCCAAAATGTCTTCACTTTAAATCTATTCGTCTGCAGGGCCGGCTCCAGGCACCAAGCACCCAAGCTGGTGCTTGGGGCGGCACCTGGAGGGGGGCGGCGCGGCGCTCCGGCCCCCGGGGAGAGCGGGGCCACAGCCGGGCTCGCCGCCCTGCCCCCGGCGCTCTGGCCGCCGGGGGGTGAGCCGAGCCCCCACCGGGGCTCGCCGCCCTCCTTCCAGGGCTCCGGCCGCCCTCCCCCCCGGCGCCCTGCCCCCGGCGGCCGGGGGGAGAGCGGAGCCCCCGCCGGGGCTCGCCGCCCTCGCCCCGGGGTTCCGGCTGCCCTCCCCCCCCGGCGCCCTCCCCTCGGCGGGAGAGCGGAGCCCCTGCTGGGGCTCGTCACCCTCCCCCCGGGGCTCCGGCCGCCCCCCCCCCCACGGGGGGGGGGGG
>NW_020664561.1:43176458-43177800 GCF_002925995.2 Terrapene triunguis
CCCCCCGGGGCTCCGGCCGCCCCCCCCCCCCACGGGGGGGGGGTGGCCGGAGGCTTTTTTGCCTTGGGCGGCAAAAAAGCCAGAGCCGGCCCTGTTCGTCTGGCATAAATTTAGCTTTCAAAATGTGTTAAGAAATAACGAAGTTATGAATACTTTAACATAACATAACACATGTAATGTGGAACTTAATTTCTTCCTCATGTAGGCACACCCCAGCTACAGATTTATAAACATGGAAGGGCCTTTTCCCCAGACTTTGTCTACACAAGAATATGGTACCTGTTTAACTAGTTTAGCAACATTTAATAAAACCCACACAATTTTTTCCTGTAGCTAAGCCCCCTTTACACCGTCCACCTTGGCTGAGTGGGGAAAATGGGCCTTAGAATAATTGAAATCAGGCCTATATATATCTTCATACCCAGGAACCTGGTGAGGATCCCTTCCTCCTGAACAACATTTGGGTTCTCTTCAAATCTGTGTTCATTATATCTCACGTCTAGTTCAAATATTGTGTGTTGGAGAGCTCTGCCATCCCAAATTTACTGCCTTCTTTAATGCCATCCAAAGTCCACTGACACCAGTGACCCCAATGGGCTTTCGAACAGCCACTGAGGCTATGTCTAAACTTGGAGCTAGGGGTTTGATTCCCATCCGGAGCAGACATACTCACGCTAGCTAGAAAAATAATACTGCAGCTCTGGTAGCATGGGTAGCAGCACCATGGGTTAGCTGCCCCAAGTACATACGCATGGGTTTCCAGACAGGTTTGTACTCAGGGTGACTGCCAGCGCTACCATGTAGTGTAGCACAACTGTTTTTAATGCCCTAGCTCATGTCTGCTCCAGGTGGGAATTGCACCCCTAGCTCCAAGTGTAGACATACCCTAAACATGTAGCAAAATTTGAAATAGACAGCTTGGGTAGTGGGATTTTGCTAGTCACGAATGCAAGGTGGCCAGGTGCTCTGTTCCTCTTGTGGTGTTTTTTAAAGATGTATGGGGTATGCAGTTTGGCAGATGAAAGTAATTCTTAAGACTCTTTGTTTTTAAAGACTTTGGAGACTTTTTAAAGGCTTTGAAGAGACCATGAAATGGATTGTCCTTTCCAACAATCCCTGAACTAATGACTTCAGTGGGAGTTTTGCCTGAATAAGGAAAGCAAGATTTGACCAATGACTTTTAAGTTGTGAATCTATTTTTAAATTTGAAATTATAAGCAAAAAAGCAATTTCAGTCTGCTGGCTCTGATTGAATTCCAAACAGACTGCATAGACAAAGAAAGCATAGTGCCAGATCCTCAGCTGGTACAATCTGGCACATCTCCACCGTCGGATGGAGTCA
>NW_020664561.1:43178200-43284134 GCF_002925995.2 Terrapene triunguis
CCACACAAGTCAAATAGCAAATACTCACTGAGATAAACTGCATAGTTTTGGGGGGCTAAATTGTGCCTCTACCTACAGTCCTAAACAAGAGGAGATGCTTTACATTGTAGTATCCCAAGAGTGTCCCCCAGGAGGCAATGTACCTCTGGGGCACTTCTATGAGGCATTATTTCCTTCTTGCTCTGAAGGCTGGGGAGGAGGTAATAATTTGCTGCAGAGCATTTGCATTGGCTAGTGCATTGGTAAGCAGATCCAAGTCTCCACCTGTTCTCTGTCATTAACTGCTTACCTCTTTTAAGTGCCTCCAGTTCCAAAATGTGGGTAGCTCAGGCATATCTGTAACAGAGTCTTACTCCCCTTTATGTCCTTGTGCAAGTGAGTATATACAGTTCAAGTCACCAACTAGCCCTGGTTGAGCATGCAAGCACTTAGGATGCAAATAGGCATTCATGTGATTTTAAAATGTGTTGGATGATTATTTGTATGTGCCAGTTTCAAAGGGGCTGTGTGTGCATGGACATTTGTGAGAGTAAACTCAAATATATGAACGTTCACAAAGCACAAACACAAAAAGGGCTCAAGCATGGCTAAAATAAATGTTTTAAAATTCAAGTGAACGCTTGGAAGTGTCTTTGTAGTATCCTCCCTGATCTAGTTAGCAGGAACCATACTTAAACCATGTTTTAAAACAGCCTGCTAATTAGCATTCTTTATTCTTCAGAGTAGTTGGAACTTTACAAACACTGTTTGATTAAAGGCAAATTGTAAAGCAAAAATTAAACTGGAGATAGTCCCTTCCTCATCCGATGTAGCTGATTATGCAAAGGTACCTCCCCAGAACACCTAATGAGGTAGCTAGAGAACCCTCAGCACTCAGACTTCCAAATGAGCATTAAAGGGATGATTTCTAGCCCACCCTTTGAGAACTGGACTCCAGGGTTCCATTCTCAAATATCATTGTAAATTGAACCCTGCGACTTTCACAGAGCAACAGTTTGGATTCCCAGTTTTCTATTCTAACCATTCAAATTTACTCCTTTGGCATATTTTTAACTTCTTTATCATTTTTTAATGTTGTTGTTAGTGGGCCAGATCCTCTGCTGATGTAACCACTTAATGCTATGCTGATTTACACTCACTGAAGATGTGGTCCAACAGTATGTTTAGATACTTTACAAGGGTCTGCATACTGATAAGACTTACCCATTTCCAGAAGGTTACCCCGTTACCAGCAAAGATTTTATAGGTTTCTGCCATTGTGTTTCCACAGTCAACCATTTCTTCTGCAATATCCACTTATCAAAAAGCATATATATGCTCCATTTTGAGTATTCTATCTCTATCTGTGTATCTGTAGCTATATAAAAATTCAAATTTAATCCTTTTTCTGGGCTTCCCTGTTTTCTTCCTCTCACCTTTTAAATTATAAGAATTTTGGATCAGAAAGTGTTTTCATATTGTGCCTTGCAGAGCACTTTGCCAATGCTTAATAAATAATAGTGAAACTACTTAGGCAAAATTGGGTATTTAAAACCTGTCTTGCCTTGGCCTGCTTCTACTCATGAGAGTTAATATAAGTTCATGTCCTCTAACTGACTGGTACAAAGGATCATATTATGTCAAGCTATACACTGCAGTGACATATTGCAAACTTGTAAGAAAACTAGAGTTTTACATGTTCAAAGACAACAAAATATACAACTGTAAACTGACAAACCTCCTGTTTGCTGACTACCCAGATTTCAGTAGGCTTTTTGTATGCAGTGTTGTTGCAGCCATGTCAGTCGCAGGATATTAGAGAGACAAGGTGACTGAGGTAATATCTTTTATTGGACCAGCATCTGTTGGTGAGAGAGACAAGCTTTTGAGCTATGCAGAGCTCTTGTTCAGCTCTGGAAAAGGTACTCAGGGTGTCACAATAAATACAAGATGGAACAGATAGTTGAGCATAAGTAGTATATATATTCTAACGGATCATTCAAGGTGAAGTGCCCTAACACCCCATACTCACAGGACCAAAAGGGGGACTAGGGGGCTATAGATTGTTGTAATAAGCCAAAGACACTGGATTTATGGCTTATTTACCAGCAGAAACTGGTCCAATAAAAGATATTACCTCACCCACCGTTTCTCTCTAATAAGCGTTTTTTGCAGATCTCCTTCCTGAACCCTTTTCAGTCCAGTAGGTTTTTTCCTAACAGCATTACTATATACAAGCATATCATTCATACATTACATTTGATATTCATTTAGTCTATTTTTTTTTTTAAGCTTTGGAAAAGAATTTTAAGAGAGCCCAATATGCACTCATCCCCGTGAATGAAATAGATCTAACTATTGGATTTGTTTGGGTACTTCCATAGGTGCTGGAAGTAGGGTGCTAGGGGTGCTACCACACCCCCTGGCTTGAAGTGGTTTCCATTATATACAAGGTTTACAGTTTGGTTCACTGGCTCTCAGCTCCCCCACTGTACAAATTGTTCCTGCACCCTTGGGTACTTCTGTCAATGGATGCTATAGAACGGGGTGGCCAAACTCTGGCTTGTGAGCTGCATGAGACTCTTTTACTGTTAAAGTGCAGCTCGCGGAGCCCCCCACACTACCCCATTCTCCACCTACCAGATTGGGGAGGGGAGCTCAGGACCTCTGGCTTGCAGCAGGGTGGTGGGATAGGGTCTTCTGCCCAGGAGGGAGGGAGGTCTCGGGGTTTCAGCCCTGTGGGGGGTACCTGCCAGGATTCAAGGCTTCAGGAGGAGTGGGGCTGAAGCCCCGCACCCTGTCAGGTGCCTCCAGGGCTGAAGCCCCAAGCCCCGCAGGTGAACCCTGGCTCTCAAACTTCTGAAGATTATTGGATGCAGCTCGGAGGGCCAGTAAGTTTGGCCACACCTGCTTAGAAGAATTCCTAAGTATCCTGTAATTATTCCCCCCCCCCAAAAAATGCATTGAAATTTAAGTAAAATCCATCCCCCCTCCCCCAACCAAGTTGTCCAGAAACTTAATATTTCTCCTTTCTGCAGAATGGCAGCATAATCTATTCCACCACTTCATTCCCTGATAGTTTCTCACAATTATTCTGGAAACAAAGTGGGTGCTGTGTCATTTTATAAGATGCAAAATAAAAAGCGGGTTAATGAAAATGCAGTCTAGGAATACGAAATAAGATTGGAGGTGACATATTGTTACTAGCCATGAGGCCTTCTACAGGCTGTAACAAGGAAAAAAACTATTCTGCTTTAGCCATCGTATCAGGCCTCCATTTGTTGTGGAATTCAGAAATAATTGTCACCTTAGGGCAGCATACAGCAGTATAAATTAGATGTGGGTTGTTATGAACACTGCTTTTTTGGGTAACTTGAAGCTTGTGTAGCTTGTTGCCCAAAAGGAAGCTCATGGTTAAACTCACATTAGACATTCTGGCTTTTCAGCTCAATAAAACCCATCCTTAAAAGATTTTTAAGAGATCTGGTGCCATTATAACCCCTGATAAATGAACCATATTACTATTCAGTTATCAGAATCTGAACCCCTGCTTGCCCCAGTGCACATTCAAATCTTACCTTTTTTTATTTGTCACCAACTGTAATCAAATCAGGCCTTGTAGCTTACAAATATGCTTGTTCAAGATATAGAGCCCTTGAAGTCTTTTGTGAAGACTTATTGCTGAGTGCAAAATGTGAGATAAGTTGCAAATGTTTAGACATGATGACAACTCACAGGCCTGATTGATTACTAGGGGAGGACAAATAGAAGGTGTTTTTAAAGGTTTTTTGGATAGAAGCCCAGAGACCATTTAAGAATGTTTTTAAAGCAATTTTCTAGTGAGAAAGCCTGCTGACCTCATGCGTTTCTTTTATCACTTGAAGGAGGGCTGGAAAGTCTATTTTAAACAATTCAGTTAATATTTTATGGTTTTGCTACTCATGATTTATACTTAAATGGCCAAATTTTGCTTTGGTGCAACTGTGAGAGCAGAATATGACCCACAAAGTTCTACACCTCCAATTAGAAGAGCTACACTAAGGCTAAGAGAGACAAAAATGAAATTTTACCCTTTGACCAGATGTGATTTCAAAAGAATTCATTATTCATCCTCTTTATTTGCAAGACAGTTTATCTGCATTTTAAAAGCAGGCTCAACGTATAGTCATATAAAGCAAGCTACACTAGGAATCTCATTGAAATTACCATAACATTCTGATTTACATCTTAATGTCTAGGAACAAGACTTGAGCCCCTCAGGTTCTAATCTTGATGCCACTGAAATCAATGGTAAAATTTTCATTGACTTATAAAAAGGACAGGATCACGCCCTGAGTTTGTTCAATGCCATAAGAAAAAGCCTGCAATACTGTAGATATCCTATAGAATAACTCTATATAAATCAGAGGATGGGTAACAAAAAGACTGGTAGGGCAGTCACACTATAGGAATACATACAAGGCTAGAGTAGAAAAGCATGCACATTTGGGTACCAGAGGTACTTTGGGCAATGTCTGGTTTCTAGACATAAAATTGCAGCAGAGTGGGTATAAAAGAATTAAGCAGGTTTGTAGGGCATTTATGGCTGGATTAAAGAACCTGATAACATAATACCAACTCAATTCCAGTCGAAATACAAAAAAGCAAACTCTTGAAAGGGTAGAGTTATGCCCACAGACTCTGACTGGCTTTTAACATATTACTTACTGTAAAAATCTGGAAAACTAACTCAGTCCCCAGATCAGAGGGAATGGATTATACTTTTACCTAGCTGACAGAGAAAGAGGTATTCGCATGCAGATCTGAATCCCAGTTACCTTTAAACTAGGGATTGAATTTCTTGGTGACATCATTTAACAAGCTATTCTTGCAAGACTGAAAGAATAAAAAGTGTAAATCTAGCAAAATCATCTGCCTCATCCAAAGCACATCTGGAAAAGGCTCCATCTGTTGCTGAAGCTGACACAGAACCAAAATTCCTATTTGTGTTGGTCAGACATCAAAATGACAAATTCCTTGAAAACGCCAACTAATTTTAGCACAAGAAACTCAGCTTGCAAAACATGGATCTATACTATAATAGTTTTCTCTGGCCAGTGACCTGTTTGCTCCACTCCAGCAGCACAAAGTAGCTAGAAAGCTACATTAACAGGGAAGCTGAAGATCCCCCACCTAGAGTAATCCACGCCTGGCATAGATCTGGCCAGTATAGAGGACACGTAAATGCTATAATGGCGTAAGAGGGGAAATCTTAAATGGAGTTCAGCATAGATGTGATCCAGGCTTCTGAAGTTGCCAGAGTTTAAAAGAGTGAGATTTCTAAAAGTTATTACTGAGATTTTAAATGTCTCATTGCAACATATTGTGAAACCACTAGGCTAGATTCTTTAATAACTGCCTAAAATCAATCTAAAATGATTATCCCTCCAGATAAGTGAAACTTAATGAGTCTACATGGTTTGTTGTTAAATGGCTTTTCAGTTTTCCTATAGATGTCCTATAGAAAACCCCAAGCCCATTCCCCAGAATTACACAGCCAGCTCCATAACCGGAACTCTGTTAGAGCAATTACAATTAACAAATGCCATTTCTCTTCACCTACCCTAACATCTAAGCTATGTTACAAAATTTACAACTCTCACCTCTCTTTAAAATTGCAGAAAATACCTGCCATCAACAGCAAGTATTATGAGAGAGGACCCTAAATATAAACTGAATCATTTTTTTTCTCATCACTTACTTTATTAGAGCTGCCTATCGTATGTAATTTCATGCGTAAGTTGAAACATGCTTAGAACAGCTACTAAGATATTGTCACTTTCATTTTGGTGTGGGAGAATCATTTCTGTGATTTCTTTAGGGAATGCTTTCTTTCTTTTTTTTTTAAGTAAGATGTACATTGAGTCACAATGAATGTCAAATGCTTTCAAAAAGTAAAAGAGAGTGTTCAGTGAGAAACTTTCATGATTTCAGCCTGCAGGTACAGCAGTCAAAGGGAGACTTGATCCATTTTCTTCTACACTCTATCATTACCCCCTCAGCCCCTATGACATTTTGACATGTTATCATTTCCATGATCTCAAGCATGAATACATTGATTTTTCAATCATTCTCTATTAAATCCAACAATAGAAAGTTAATGATCCAATTGAATCAATCCAGGGAAAATAACCTCTAGTTTCAACACTATTAAAAGATCCATGCCATTCTCTGTTGGCTTATTTTGTTGTTATCTCAGCTGATTAAAATATTAAATGGATGCTTGGCATTAAAGGTAGCATGTTGGCTTTTAAGCCATAGACCACATCTGTGTGAAGAGCTATTGAGGGGCTTCCCAACCATGGGATTATCTGTAATCATGATGACTCAGGCAGAATTCCTCCAATGGCCTGGTAGGAGTGCATGATGCAGACATCACCCATTAAAAGGATGGCATAAGATGAAGCCTGTGTCTTCTCAGCTCCGTTGGAGCCTAATACAACTCCCACTGATGTCAATGAAAGTCCGTGGGAAGTAGGGCCAACTCTAGGAAGGACTAGGTTCTCAGTGGACACAAGAACTATGATAGTGGCTGACCCCTACACCGGGGAACATAGAACAGGGAAGGCTCCTTGTGCCTTCTTGCCTGTCCGTCTCTTGTGCACCCATGCAGGGCCAGCTAGTAACTAACTTGGGTATTTGTCGAGCCCCCATCATCACAGTATATAAGTGCTGCTAGAATCTACACCTAAGTATATTGAAAAGTTATATGTTGCACTGCTCCCAAGACATATAGACTGATGCAAAGTTTAAAGGATCAATACTTTACAAAAAAGGGGCAAAGAAGGTTCTTGCTTCCACTGCAAGCAGGGGGGTCAGCAGCGCGTGCTGGGATGCCCGGTGGGAAGATTCCGTAATTCTGATTTCCTATAAATCATTTCCTCCCCTTTCAACTGACATATTTCTGGTTCTGCCAAGTGTCATGTAGAGGAAGTCTCAAGCACAGAAGATGGTTCACTGCTCCCCTGATGTTTGAAATAAGACAGAATAGAAGAAATATCATCATGCAGATTTTGTTAGCCTTTCAGGAACTTCATTTTGAGTATGTTTGCAGGGTTTTGCATTGCTTCCCATCCTAGTGGGATATTATTTCATTAGTGTAATTCTTGAAGCAGATGTGATTTTCTATTCTCAATATCGGGTCCCAATACAGTCAGTATTTCTGCATGTTTCACACAATCAGGTCTAAAATAATCATCACCCTGTAGTGCAATGATTGCAATTAGAGCTTGCAAATCTTGGTCATTTCAGCTCATGGAGCTTTCACAGGGTCTTTATTTTTTTTACTGGTTCACGCGAGTTTCAATCCTCTGTTGCAGTGTAAAACTGGAGTAACTCTAGGGACTAATAAATTTGTTAGTCTCTAAGGTGCCACAAGTACTCCTGTTCTTTTTGCGGATACAGACTAACACGGCTGCTACTCTGAAACCATGAAGTAACTGTAGAGTAACCAGGCATGGATTCAGTGGAGATCAGTATCTATCCTTTTCAGTTTCATTTTGAGTTTGGGGCCCTGTTTACTTGAAAATCAGTCAGCGTGCATTGAAACAGCTTTGAATTACAATCACCCGGAGTTTCACAGGAGTACAAAAAACTGAAACCGGTATCAGAAACATCTGATTCCAGGGTTTATTTCCCCACCCCCTACCATGAAATTTTCATAGCATTCCAATTACAATGTTTTACATGTCAAGCTTGGGTTTTTTTAGTTCAGAAATTTTAGTTTGCTTCGATCAGACTTTTAACATATTTTGAAGTTTGGTAAAGCTAATTCAAAAATAGATATTCATATTATTTCACTGCTACTTCATGCTTAACAAGTCTGTAACCGTTCAACACAATACTCTTAACTCCTAATTTACATCTATTACAAATACTTAGATTACATAAAGTATCATTTTCCAAGCTTATCCAAAACTCAGTCCATTTGTGTTTCTGTAGCTTTAAGAAGTATCTTAGCTAAACATAATGTTGCCTGTGAGATGCTCATATTATAGCCGATGAATGCCAAGATCTGTACATCATAATGTGTTTGTCATGGAGAAAAAGAAAGCTGTAACGTACAGAGATTAAGTAGGTCCACAGCTGGACTAGCCAGACCTGTCTGAAAGTAGAACAATAGTTTGCTCCAATCTAGCATGACATTAAGATGACAGTCTTTATCTGCCATTGTTAGTTAAAACATGGGAAAAGAGTTTTTTTGAAAATTTCAAAAGGTACCGGATGTGCTGCAATTCCCAGCCTTTCATTTGTTTGCAAAGCAAAATTGAAGCAAGCTATAGTTCTGAACTGCTTAGTTATACACCAGTGACCAGAGAATTGCAGACCTGTCTACTAACCCACTGTGTTCTCTGAAGCATATCCTCTTGACTATTATCTAGCATTTGTACAATGAATCTTTCCCACCCCTAAAATAAAGAGAAACTCTGAATAGACAATGTTTCAATCTAATATGGTTCCTCTCTCCAGTGTGTAAAGAATAATATTTTAAATAGTATAACTACAATGGGATCATTCAGCATGTTCAGGAATGACAGACTGGCAAGACTTTCCAGTTTCCAAGCAAATATACATATCTTGTTTGCTAGGGTAAAAATAAAACCATTACATCTCAATATTTATAATCTGTAGGAAAACAATTTTCAGTCCCAATGGTAATAAAAGTCTAATATTGCAATCTGTATAGTTGCATTATTTTAAATGAGTAATATTTGTTGAAATTCTGCAGTCCTGAGTAGCATGATTACATTTTAATAAAAGATAACAGAGTAAAAAGAGGTTTAAAAGAACTCCAGTTCTAACAAAATAAGAGTGATCACTCAAACCATCCAGGTTTTAAACAAGAATTCTAAACATTATTGATGCTACCCTTATCTAAATCAGGGAAGAATTTGGCTCTATTTGTACAATACAGAACACCCATATTGCAAACTGAGAAGTTTTTCGCTCTACTATAATGGATTTTAAATAAATACATACATTAAATAAAAAAAGAGTTCTTGCGGACTCTTTGCAGTAATAAAACATATTCTAAGAAAGCATAAGTATGTGCATCCAAAAAAATCCACATTCTTTTCCTCCCTACGTCATTAATAATTTGTTTTTTAAAAGCTATAACGTGAAAATAGATGATTTTATGTAGCATGGTGATAGGAGATCATAGCATTATTAGTGGAACTATGCAGCTCACAGAGGAGTTTGGCAGTTTCAGAATATAATGGAAAAGACGTGGTGCTGTTATATCCTATCCTAGCCTATCCTAGAACTGGAAGGGACCTTGAAAGGTCATCCTTCACTAGCAGGACCAAGTACTGATTTTGCCCCAGATCCCTAAGTGGCCCCCTCAAGGATTTTGCCCTTATGATCCAAACTGGGTTCAGATGCAGAAGGGCTGAGGAGGGGGACTTATACTCTCCTAAATGTTGAGAAGCCAAACTCTGCTATGCCCCACTCTCTGGGACTACATGAAAGAATTGTGAATATGCTGGAGACTGTCATAGGGAATGACAAGCCATGAAGAGCCACTGGGTAAAACCCCCCTGGGTCAGGCATAGCCGGGTTTAGTCTGTACTGATGAACCAGCTGTAGCAATGTTCTCATGTGCCCTGCTCCTGCATTCGGGAAAATAATTCCATTTACCACAAGTCCTCATTGGTTTACTCAGGCTGTGTGCGAGACTAGATTTTCTCCTTACTAGGCATTTTCCTCTTCTCCCTCGCTTCCCTACACACATACACACACACTCACACATATTTCAGTGTATAAAAGCTGGTAAGTTCTGCTCTAAGCACACACTTAACTTTAAGGAAATGAGTGATCCTATCCTCGTTCAGCACAGTATATAAATCCCAGTGATTTAGTTTTTAAATTCATGCTTTAACTTCATCTCATTTATTTAATACATTAAGCACATACTTATTGCTTTGCTGAATAGAGATGGGATTATATATGTGCTTAAATTTAAGCATGGGCTTAAGTGTTTTGCTAACTTAGGGCCAATATCATGCCCAAAACATGTCTGGGACTTTTTTAACGTACTGCAAGATTAAGAACGTGCTGTTCCTGTTAATTGTAGTTTTACATTGACATCAGTGGAGTTTTTCCCGATTTACACCATTGTAAGTAAGAGCAATATCGTGCATCAAGACTTTGAAGATACTGGGCAGAGCCAGTCGGGTTGCCTTACCTGCTAATAACAATAGTATAATTAATTGGGATATGTTGCAAAGCTGTTCTGGTCACTAAGTGATTTATGGCTATTGCAGTTGCCTTTAGCTGTCTCTTACATCAGAGCACCAGAAAAGAACTATGGGCAGGTATTATAATTCCTGAAATTGCCAGTAGGAATGAAATGCTTGCATGATAATGCCCAAAGGTACAGAATTTTGGGATGTAACAGCTTGTACCAGGTATTTTGATACTAACATATTTGGAATGCTATGATTTCAAATGGCTTGGATTTTTGTTGTTTTTTTCTTATCACCCTAAAATTAACATATGAAGTTTCGGTTCTTATTTACAATTCACATTAATAATTTATCTTAATGTAGCTAAATTAGTCATGGTAGGTTTAAATTCATTATGTCTCCTTCTCCTTCCTGCCAACCTCTTCCCCCTTTCCATTCTCATTTTCTTTCTTACTTTGCTTTATTTAGTTATTTTTTTAATGATCCATTTATGCATTCTTTGTTCCTTTAATGAAGTAGTTGGGGAGGCGGTTTCCTTTGCTAAAGCCAGGAACTATTCAGACATATTTGATTTTCTGTCTTATCTTTCCATAATGACCCTTTAAAATAACATGTATTCCTTTAATACAAATTCAGTTGTTCATGAAAAATGGGGATCCTTCCTATAACAGAGAGGAAGGCTCTATCCCCATTTTCTATGGTCACTATTTCCTCTTCCTGGCCCCAAAATATTATCCACAATTTTCATTCTTACCAAATTCACTCTCTGCTTTTGTTCCAACTGTTTCTCTCTAAACCACTCTCCTTTGTAAACTAGCGTAGATAAGAATGTGCTTAGTGAAGCTTAAATTGGTAGGTCCTTGTCCAGCTTGCTGGAAGAAAAGAGTTGTTGGCCCTTTAGGGCTCCCCACAAGGAGTAACAGAGGAGGAGTGTGTGTGGGGGGATGTGGGGGAGGGAGCTGGAATTAAAGGGTCATAAGATGCTACAGGATAAGGAGGACCAGAACAGGAGAATGAACTACCCATAGGACCCAAGAGGGAGAGCACGACACTGGCAAGACACACAATAACTGCTGGCAGGGGTGAGTTGGAACAACACCTAGGGGGCAGGTTGAGGGGCAGGACAGTTCAGGGGGGAGAAGCATAATGGGCATGGCTGGGGAGAGCATGGTGTTGCAGCCAAGGGTGAGGGACAGAATGGTGGGTTTGGGAATGGTGATGTTAGGATCATAAGGGCAAAACTGGCATGGCCCGGGGGAATGGCCAACTGCTCCCTACTGTGGAAGCAAGCATGATGGTGTGGAGCAGACACTTAACTCCTTCCCACCAGAGCAGAAACTACTGAGCTATTTGAGTAGTGGATTTAGCCATGGGACTCAGGGGAGATCTGCTGTTGTGGGGGAAAAGGCCACATGACTGGGGAAAACACACCTACCACAGAGGTCAACAGGTTTACATAACTGTTGCAGGCCAAATTTCAGTTGTTAAGAAACTGGGGCCTTTCTTCCATGCAGAGTTTGTCAGAGATAACCCTGATCATCCAGAATGGGCTCAGGTTTGGGAAACAGGAGATAAGCAGATGTTGCGGTCCCCGTGCAGTGGGGTAGGAATCATTAATATGGAGGAGACAGGAGAAAAAAATTCAACCTGCCTCCAACAGGGAATGTTAATTCATGGGATACAATCAGCATCCAGTTGGTATCCAGGGAGCCTCAGGATGCTGAGGGATCCATGTAGGTTAGTGGGTAGTATGGTTATGCATGTCAAACTCAATTGGAGTTCATCTTCCCTTGCACTACTAAAGATAAGACATGGAGAAGTAAATATATAGACATATCACTGCTCTAGAGAGAAGCCCTGACAGATGGTATGAACAGGTCAGGACAAGCAGTGCAATAGAAATCCAAATGACCAATAGTGGCTAGAATCTGGGAAAATTGGGAATCTTCTTTTTTAATCTAGGCTGATGTTATTTCAGAGCAATACCTGGAAAGATGCTTTTCAATTACTGTCAGGACATACTTCCAATTTTAACCTTTTGGGTTTCAGTTCTGAGGGTCAATTTTATGTCAATAAGTCCTGGTCTACACTAACACCCCAATTCGATCTCAGGTACGCAACTTCAGCTACGTGAATAACGTAGCTGAAGTCGACATACCTTAGTTCGAACTTACCGCGGTTCAGACGCGGTCCACATGCGGCAGGCAGGCTCCCCCGTCGACTCCGCGGTACTCCTCTCGCTGAGCTGGAGTACCGCAGTCGACGGCGAGCACTTCCGGGATCGATTTATCGCGTCCAGACCAGACGCGATAAATCGAACCCGGAAGTTCGATTGCCAGCCGTCGAACTACCGCGGTAGTGTAGACCTGGCAAGTTCCCAACCTTTTCTTTTTGAGCGCCCCCTCCAACATACTATAAAAATTCCACAGCCCACCTGTGCCACAACAACTGTTTTTCTGCATATAAGAGCCAGGACCAGCATTAGGGGGTAGCAAGTGGGGCACTTGCCCAGTGCCCCACGCCGGAGGGGGCCTGCAAAGCTAAGTTGCACAGGCTTTGGCTTCAGCCCCAGGAGACGGGGCTTGGGGCCCTGGGCTTCAGCCCCATGTGGTGGGGCTTCGGCTTTCTGCCCTGGGCCCCAGCAAGTCTAATGCTGGCCCTGCATGGCAGACCCCTTGAAACCTGCTCGCGGCCCTGGGGATTATGTGGAAATGATTAAGGAAATTATGATGACCTGCACTGTACAATTTATTGCCAGGTACTCCCTGATATTTTAAGCAAATAAAGTTGCGGCTGAATTAAAACCTCATTCATTGCCTCCTGTCTTTCTTCCAGTGTGGATGGACAAAGTTCTGTACTGCTTTCACTAACTCCAGCCTGTCTGTTGTTTCAGCAGACTTTTATCTATTGCTCTCCCAAGAGGGAGTAAAAGATTTCTTATGATAGCATAAGTCTGACCAAAATGTTAGAAAATCAAAATATATGCTTTTCTTGTTGTGAACTCCTGCCAGTTTCAGTCAAATACATTAGGATTCTGTTCACTCTACAGTCTACGTGAGCATAGAAGGAGTGAGACATGCACAGACTGTGTGAGAGAAAGAGACATCCCTCAACTCAGCTGCTGAGCGTCACAACACCCTAAAAAGAAAATTATTTGAGTTTTGTGTCTCTGCCAGCTTTTTGGGTGTATGGCAGAGGGTGTTGCTTGTCACAAAGTTGCACTTCAGACTTCATTGTCTATAGTCACTGAGGTGCCTTAGGAAAAGGAGAAAAAGAAATCAGCTTCCCTTGGGCTGCAAAGCTTCAACTAAAACATGAATCATCAGCTTTGTGTTTATGCCAGAATTCTTGCCAATCTCAGACTGACGTTGAGAAAGGTCTGCTCCATTATCGTTAGCAAAGCACCATAGTACGGTGATAGAGACATTGAAACAGATCACTGAATGACAACACCCCTTCGATGACATTGATTGAAAATAGAAAAAAAAACTATTTAGACTACATATTTTTCAGAAAGCAGAAAGGAGACAAAAATACATCCCCTCTAGACTCCACATTTTCACCACAGCCTTCTTTGTGCTGAGTGTGAAATGAATCCAACAAGATATTTGTGTCTGTCCTTTATTGGCCAGGGAAACTCTGCTCAGATGTAGCATCTGGTTATCAATGAGTTTTTGCTTTTTATGCAATTTTCCAGCTGGGCTGACTGAGGCACAAACAGGTCAAAGTGACTTGTCCAAGGTCATTCTGTGTGTACTCAACTCACTCTGGTACTTAAGACTCACCTAGTCCCCAGTCCTTCCCACAAGCCTGCACATCACGTATTCTCTCCTATGTGGATAAACCTTTGAAATGATGTATTATTTTTGATGATATATTCTTTTAAGGAATCCATTTGTTATGAACTCAAGTGATATTTACAGCAAAAGCAATGAACTTGGTGACTTTATTTGATATGCAGGTGGGTGTTCATATTTCCATAGGAATTTCATTGTAATTCAGAATCACTTAAATACTAATTAAGTTGTCTCTTCAAGGTTATTTTATTATAATATTCATACAGTTCATATTTTTTGCACCAAAGTAAAATGTTAGCTGATCTCTCAAACTCAAATAAGGTTCTAAATTCTACCCTCTAAGGGGAATATTAGCAAATGATGCAAGCAAGTTCAGCCACATCAGGAATGTAAAAGGTGAATATATGTGGTGAAGAAGTCTTCAATTACCCAGGACATAATCTATTATAGAACAAGGCATGTGATAAACTACACAAAAAAGTTCTATAACTCACAACTGGATGGGACTTTAGACACTCAGCAGGGGGAGGCCCTACAGTAACGTGATGTCTGAAGCACACATTTTATATCTTAAATCAACCTGCCAGGTTAGAGGTATGCAGACATCATACTTCACAAACTTCCAGAGGGTATGTGAGGTGGGAGATTTGAGCCTGAAGAGAGGGATGACGTTCAGAACACAAGAGCCTACAGGGTTCCTCTTAGCTATCTTGCAATGGTGCTAGATGCTGCATAAGTACATGTTTCACATAGGACATCAGAATAGTCCCAGCTGAAGTCAGTGGTGAGTCTTTCCATGCCTCTTTCCCAGCTCAGTTCATAACTTCACTAGTGTTGCTTCATGGGAGCATAATACCTTAGGATATTATGGATTGAGTTGTTCTGACTCCATTAGCTGACACGCATAAGAGTATATGCAAAACAGAATCATCCCAGGGTGAATCCCTAGTCTCATTCTAGGACAATGAATTATGAAAACATGGGTGTTGTCACAGACTTCTTGTTCAAGCTGCCTCTGGTAGATACAAATTAGACTGCTGTTTGGACTCTGGATCAGTGTGCTTCAAAGCTTCCCTGATTCTGGGCAGGGTCCAGCCACAGTCTCTGGCCTTTTGGGCACAGACTCTGTCAGGTATCATTTCTAGAGACAGGACTCCTAGCTGCCGTAGGCCCAAAGATGAGTGGTAAACCCCCCAAATCTCCCCAGTAGCTTAAGCTGGTGGGTACTCCAATTCATAATTTAACCCTTCAAGGACACACGATAGTTGAAGAAAATAACACTCAAACTTTGCGAAAAAATTTCTAAACCAATCATATTTTACTCACATATATATATATATATATATATACACGTATCTCATAGAGCTGGAAGGGACCTCAGAAGGTCATTGGGTCCAGCCCCCTGCCTTCACTAGCAGGACCTGGTACTGATTTTTGCCCCAGATCCCTAAGTGGCCCCCTCAAGGATTGAGCTCATAACTCTGGGTTTAGTAGGCCAATGCTCGAACCACTGAGCTATCCTTCCCCCCAAGAGACAAAGCATGAGAGATATACAGGTCTATGGAAACTTAACAAAACATGCATGCAAGTCCCAGCCTTCAGTGTCCCCACCACTCTGAGTTCTTGGTTTTGATCAGTCCTTTCAGGGGTCCCAGGTCCTTCCTGCACCCCTCTCCTCTTGCTCATCCTTCAGGTTCTGGTCAGGGTCTGTCTCTCTCCCTTCAACAAGCTTCCCTTAGCTTGTTCAGGTCTGGCAGTCAATAGGTTGCCCTGCCCGGCAAGTATGCCCCTTTAACAGCAGCTCCTAACACCCTTTGTCTTTGTTCCTTCTTTTCTGTTGGGGATTTTCCATTATTCCATCCTCATCACCTGCAGACAACTTGGGGAACGAGGGACTGAGTAGTATCCCTAATGCTGCTCTGTCATTCTCTGCTCCATTGCAAAACTTCTGCCTAGGATTTTCCCCAGCCCCTCCTACCTGGTTTCCTGCACAGATTTATAGAAACTGCAAATGTATCACATACACACACTCCTATAATACTTTAAATAATTTAGGGCATAAGCTATTATTGATAAACTAAGATACAATCTCTGACACATTGTTAAAGTATTGTATGTATGAGCAGACATGACTAGGTATTTTGCATATATAAATCTCAGTAATCTGAATGTGTTTCTGTTCATTAGGGCACAATTTTTGTTTAATTTTTCCACCCTAGCAAAACCTTTACAGATAAAGATCCATTCTCTGTCTGAAGTATTTTAACATTCCACTTTTCTAAAGGTTAGTGCCTGGATTTATTTAGCTTGTAAAAGTTTGGGGCAAGGGACCATGTTGTCACTACATGTGTGTGTAATGCCTACCATAATATGGCCCTGATACTTAATTGGTGGCCTCCGTGTGCTATTGCATTACAAACAAATAAATAAATAGCATCTCTTGCCCAAACAATGGCCTCCTGGCTTCTGAGCTTTTTGTGCTGTGTCTTATTTAGCTGTGTTTCATATAAAAGCAATTCCTACATAACTGATGTGTAAACTAAGATAAAATTATATTAAGATTTCTTTGCTTTAAAGAGCTGATGAGCCTTTTGTGTTTTAGGAAATATGATTCACAACAGAATACGTCATACATATCATCAGACCTTGTGCAGTGTTATGAGACTTCTATATAATCTAAAATCAGTCTAAGAATATGTGCTGTTTGTAGATTATTAGTATAATGAGAGCTATCTACCTATGTGACCTTGAGCACTTAATTTCCCTGTGCCTCAGTTCCACTTTGGTAAAATGGGAATAATTCCTTTCTCCCACGCTTTGTCTGACTTTCCCATTTAGACTGTAATCTCTCTGAGGCAAGGGCTGTCTCTTATCTGTTTGTATAATGCCTATCCCAATAGGATACCAATCTTTGTTGGGGCCTCTAGGATCTGCTGTACTACTCCAATCACAATGTCAATAACAGTTGATAACTACAGTGCAATGGACTTAGATTAAATAGGAAGTGAATACAAAGTATTTTATAAAAAAGCAGAAGTAAATTGTTCTCTCTATAGAAAATGACAGATGTGTTATTTTCTTTTAGTTTAAATGTCAACACCATATTCTCATTTATTATAATTATTATTACTGTATCCACCATATCCCCTCTGAGGACTATGTATATATCAAGTTTGAATTTTTAAGTGGAAAAAAGATATCAAACATTTTTTTATGAGTGTGCAAGCCATTCTACTCTAACATTCCCCTGCATGAATGTATTGAGAATATGGTTGCAAAGACTTCATTGCACCATATCCAGTTACCCCACAAATACTTCAGATGCTCTTTACTGCTTAGCTGAAGGAAAGCTCAAGGCTTTGCGTGACTGAAGAATTTTAAGTAGACTCAAGAGATTAGGAACAAACATTTTCAAAATTAGAAAATTTTGCAATTGACACTTCTTAATATCTGGACCACGACTAATTTATTTCCATTTACTTTTGGTTCAAATACATATCTATATTATAATAGTTGTGGTTTCTTTTCTTTTTAAAAGAGAATTTTCTTTTAAAGATCCTACCAAATAATTGTTCTAAATGGTGAACAGATATTCTACACATGGCTCTTCAAATTACCTATCTGATTTGCTATTCATTTTCACCCACACAGACTAAAGCAGCTAACAGTATGTAAAAACAGTAGGTAACATAAAATGTCTCTGCCAAACTTGGTCAATAATTGCATGCTATTTCCAACTATAATTAAAATAATTCACAATCTATGTCTTGGAAATGTTCAAGAACCCAGAAGTGTAAAAGCCAGGATAATTCAAGTATTTTGATTATCTAACCTATTGAGTCATAAAACTGGTGACTCATGTTCTACTGAATGAAGCGAGGAGTTATAATTTTAGGGATAATATCTTAGTGCCAGTGTGCTGGGTAGTACATACCTTTCAGGACCTAAAAGGGTTACTTCTGATCTTTGTTTCCCTCACTCCTTCCTTCAGTTTCCCTGGCCAACTTAGGCAACTTAGAGCAGAGAAAAGCTTGAACAGAAATGAAAGGTGCTCAAGGGAGAAAAGTGTGCATTCAATCAGCAGAGCACCGATCTCTGAAAATCAGAGCCTTTAGGGCATATCGAATTGGGAACTCCAAAACTGAGACACCCCAACTTACTGGTCTCTACTAAAAATCTTAGCTGTTGGTTTAATATCTATATGAAACGTGGTCATTACCATGGTTTTGGAAACCATAACATTGAATTTCCTGGTATTGTGTGCATAAAATTGCAGCCATAACATTGCATGAAGAAAGAGTATTCAAGTTACGTGTGTGTCTGTGTTCATGCACATACGTAACCACACAAAGACACACACACTTTATGTAGATATTTTTTCAATGTAAATCTTAAAATCATTGACTTTCTTTTAAAAAACATAAATAGCTCCACAGTATTCAGAAACTAATAATGGAGTACCAGTACAAAACTATACATGCTTTATTAGACCCTTCCTTTGTTCTGTTTTATTTTAGTAAATAATGTTGTAACTGTAGTACTTTTGTACTGTAGCATAAGAAATCTTGGGTATGGCTAAGGGTAGATTGCTTTTTCTCCCTCACCTTTCTTTTTTAATTTTTATTTATCAATTCTCAATTATTGTAAGAATTACCCTCATCCAAATAGGAAGAGAAACACACCATGTGATTTATGTGTCCAATAAAAAGTAATACATTCAATAAAACCTTATTAGCATGAGAGACTACACAAGTATTGTCAAAGTGTAAAAAAGAGACAGGCTTCAGGTATCTATCAGAGGTGAATAGGACCCATCCACAAATGGTGAATACTTCCAAAGAAATGTTGGCATTCAATCTGCAGCCGGGGGGGAGGGATAGCTCAGTGGTTTGAGCATTGCCCTGCTAAACCCAGGGTTGTGAGTTTAATCCTTAAGGGGGCTACTTAGAGATCTGGGGCAAAATCAGTACTTGGTCCTGCTAGTGAAAGCAGGGGGCTGGACTCAATGACCTTTCAGGGTCCCTTCCAGTTCTAGGAGATGGGATATCTCCATTTAAAAATATATATATATTCACTGGAAATATTCAGAATCTTAACTTCAAATAAATTCAAGGCAATGTTAAAATGTCTCACATTCAGTTTGAATATATAAAAAGAAGCAAAATTATTGGAATTTATGATTTGTTGTGAATTAATCTCATATTTCTAGTTATAGTAAGTTTTCCTCAGATACATTATCTTATCCAAAATATATATCCCAGCACCACAAAATAATGTGTAAAGCAATAGTGACCACATTATTTATCTTTCATAATTTTCATAATTCCTTTCCCCTCCCTCCCAGAATAAAGGAGCTGGGCTCTCTTTATCACATATGGTATTTTACTTACTCTGAACCCATTTATACTAGGAAAGAGTAATTAGCGAGATTTTAGTTCAGTTATGTCATTTATCATTCTTCATACCCAATTCATGTGCATTGCCTAGTGGGAGAAACTCTTACATACAAAATATTAAACACTCTACAATTTGATTGAGTTTAATGATAAGTAACTTGTTGTAAGGACTCAATGAACTATTAACTCCTGATTTAATCTTTTACCTATTATTGTTAAGTATAAAAAATGTATTCAGATGTAGATTATTTATTTGGTATAAATACAGTGAAAAGAAGAAAACAAAGGCATTATCAATACAGGAGGTAGAACACTCTCTTAGCCATGGCCCCTCGGTGGGCTCCTGCCGACAGGTGAAGAATTTTCTGTCAAAATAGACATATTCACATTCCCTCCCCTATGCAGGCCAAAATAAAATGAGCAAGAGAGACAAAGAGAGGGGAAGTGAATGAAAGAAGAAAAAGACTGACAATGAAGATAATATTGTTTTCCTCTATCCTGCCAGTTTAACAGCACCTGAGGATTTCTGAAAAGACAGCTGATGTTTGAAGAGTTGTCAGATGGAATGTTGTAGACTGAAGATTCTATGGCACTTAGAATGGCCACTGGGCCATTCAGAGGCCAGGCACATGGTGCCTGAAAACTAACAGGGCAAAAGCAAAATCTCTTGTGCTAAGCATTGGCATGAAGAGTGCTATATTTCCTGTATCCTGTTGCTGCGGGTCTCAGAGCACCCAGACAGCCCAGAAGAGGAAACATTCCCACAAGGTGAGAGGATGGCAGAAAGACCAGACAGTACACCTCAGTATACCTACCCAGAAGGTTGCCCTGGGTGATGAATACAGTTCATGCTCTGAAAAAGTCAGTATTTCCAGTTTTTCCCTCCACCTAATGCATATGGATCCACTCCCCCAGGGCAGACGAGATTCTCTTCTACTTCACTAAAATTGCCTTCATGCTTCAGGACATAAGCCAATCATGAACAGCAAGCAGGTTGTTCCATAACTGTATATTACAAATATTCTTGCACCTTCCTCTGAAGCTGTCACAGCTGGTAACAAGGGGGATAATGGGATTAAGATGCATTAATTATATTCCCTCCTAAACCCTCTGCTATAATGCTTCCCCTACTTGTGCATTATGGGATGGGGAGAAAGAAAACGCATGAGTGAGAATGGGGTCTTGGGGCTGAGACCAGGGAATCCAGAAGTCTACAGAGCAACTGGCCATGCACCACCACACAAGGGGAACATAGAGCAGAGGCTGTTGAAGCCCTAAGGCTACAGTAGCTGCTGAGTGGCAGCTCGGCACCAAGCTTGGATAGTTAGGTTTGGTCTTGGAGGAGGGAGAAGGATGGATTTCTTCCTAAATTCATTATGATAATGACTTAATCTCTATAAAAACATGAGATATAGTCCACTATGTTTTTGCTGTGGGGAAAGGCGAGTGTTTGATGTGATTGACCTGTCAGTAGATTGCCTTAATTACAGATCGGTTGGCTGACTATTTCTTAGTGGGTGGCATTAAATGTCTTATTTTTTTAATACCAACATGTAAACTTGTAGATTAAAAGAAATGTAATAATGTGGGAAATTTTATATTAATCACATAGGGCTCAATCCTGCAATACTAATTCAGTCACTATGCAGGCTTTGGTCCTGTACAGCATAAAAGGCCTGATCCAAAGACCACTCAATTCAACAGATATTTTTTCCACTAACTTCATTGGCCTATGGATCAGGTTCTGGTAGCATTTTCTGCAGCCATCATTCAACCTTTATGATATGATATCACATCACATTTGCATGGGTTTGAGGTAAATATTATATGGTTCCAAAAGTGGCCTTTTAATTAGGGACACTGGAGAGGTATGTGCATATAACAGAAAAGAAGTTCATGTCAGGTCAACCTGTCTAAAATAAGAGTTAGAGATGTGTCTGAAGAAGTATATGTGTATATAATATACAGAATACACAGTTTTGAAACATGTGCTTAAGAGTAATTTGGGTGTTTCACTGAAATCACCCAGGCTACAAAAAATGAATGCATGCAGAAAGAGGTTAATACCAGTTATAAACTCACAGCTCATTATATACTGCCCAACTAATACAGATACAACATGATTTAAGATTGGAAACTGTGGCTAAAGGAATTAGTCTTCTCTGCATGAAACTAGGTTTATTTAATCAATGTTGCTCCCACTAGAAAAATGGATTAGTTTTTCTTTAAGACAGAGTTAAAAGTTGTGCAGCTAATTTATTTTAATAAGCATTCAGTCACTGACTGCTGCAGGAAAAGGCTAACCTGTAATAAACCACCAGGAAAGAAAGCATGCCTTAATTATTTTTCAGGGGTGGATAATGAATAAATTAGCCACGCTGCAGCCTTGCTGTTAGTATAGAATTTATTACTTTTGCTTTAAGAACCATATCATGACAAAGTCAATTTTTCTCCTGAATGCAAGCTGATTGATGCTGTAATATCTGGTTGTGAAAGACTTCTTGGTATCACAGTGAGTTTGAAGTTTTCCTGAGTTCATGTTCTCCTACATAATTACAGAAGACAGTTATATTTATTCTTTTTTTAACAAGTCTTCTAATTATGTACACTACAGAATGAGTTACTTAGATGTCTTGGAAATGTCAATAGATGTGGCCAAATCTAATTTCTTGGTACTTAATTTGTTGACACAAATGTAGGGTAGGAATAAATGGTAAATTTTCAGAATGGAGAGGGGTAAATAGTGGTGTTCCCTAAGGGTCAGTCTTAGGACCAATCCTATTCAACTTATTCATAAATGATCTGGAGAAAGGGGTAAACAGTGAGGTGGCAAAGTTTTCTGATGATACTAGACTGCTCAATATAGTTAAGACCAAAGCAGACTGTGAAGAACTTCAAAAAGATCTCACAAAACTAAGTGGGAAACAAAATGGCAAATAAAATTTAATGTGGATAAATGTAAAGTAATGCACATTGGAAAAAATAACCCCAACTATACATACAATATGATAGGGGCTAATTTAGCTACAACTAATCAGGAAAGAGATCTAGGAGTCATTGTGGATAGTTCTCTGAAGACATCCACACAGTGTGCAGTGGCAGTCAAAAAAGCAAACAGGATGTTAGGAATCATTTAAAAAGGGACAGAGAATAAGATAGAAAATATCTTATTGCCCTTATATAAACCCGTGGTATGCCCACATCTTGAATACTGCATACAGATGTGGTCTCCTCAGCTCAAAAAAGATATACTGGCATTAGAAAAGGTTCAGAGAAGGGCAACTAAAATGATTAGGGGTTTGGAATGGGTCCCATATGAGGAGAGATTAAAGAGGCTAGGACTTTTCAGCTTGGAAAAGAGGAGACTAAGGGGGGATATGATAGAGAGATATAAAATCATGAGTTGTGTGGAGAAAGTGAATAAGGAAAAGTTATTTACTTGTTCCCATAATATAAGAACTAGGGGCCACCAAATGAAATTAATGTGCAGCAGGTTTAAAACAAATAAAAGAAAGTTCTTCTTCACACAGCGCACAGTCAACCTGTGGAACGCCTTGCCTGAGGAGGTTGTGAAAGCTAGGACTATAATTGGGTTTAAAAGAGAACTAGATAAATTCATGGAGGTTAAGTCCATTAATGGCTATTAGCCGGGATGGGTAAGGAATGGTGTCCCTAGCCTCTGTTTGTCAGAGGGTGGAGCTGGATAGCAGGAGAGAGATCACTTGATCATTACCTGTTAGGTTCACTTCCTCTGGGACACCTGACATTGGTCACTGTCGGTAGACAGGATACTGGGCTGGATGGACCTTTGGTCTGACCCATTATGGCAATTCTTATGTTCTTATGTCTTCTGTGTTTATAATGAAAACTGATACTTTTATATAAACGTGTATGTTTGGCCAAAGGATGACTAAGGAGGCGCCCTATAAGGGTGAAGAGGACATAAATTCCAATGACAGAGATTAATTATTTAGTAAGGAATAGTGGATATGGATCTGATCCAGCATCTATTGAAGTCAATGGGAGACTTTCCAATAACTTCAGTAGGAGCTGGATTGGGTCTATGACTGTAAGCAGTATGATGAAATTAAAACAAGGGAAACAGAGTAAATAGAAAAGATAACTTCTGAGCTGAGCAATTAATTACAGTGTGCAAGATCTTCAGTTAAGATACTGAAAAGTAGACTAAATAGAGCATTAGAAAAATTTATAGATCCTTTCCTTCTTTGGCTTATTTGGTCTGTTCATGAAAACATACATACAAGAGGCCCTAGCAAAATTACTATTGTATAGACAACATGCCACTCTCTGCATCTCCTGGAGCCCTCTCACTAACAATCCATACAGTCTCTTCCTCACCAATATTTCTTTGTTACCTTTCTTTGGTAAGCAACTCTTCACTAGACAATTTCAGATGGGCCTCTGGAAGTGCACTATGTTTTAAATAAAGAATTGAAAGAAATCTGATTTTTAATTACAGGATGTTTTTCTTAAATAGAGTTAAATAATAATGCCCGTCCTCAAATGGTTTTGAGATTTTTTGGGAAAAACAGTTACCTTGAACTTGCAAAGTGGAAAACGAAAATAACCAGAGTAGCAGAATTGGTTTCGCAAGATACATTACCAAACTACTCTCTGTTTTGCAGTCAAAGGTCCTTAGTGGTTAAGGGTCAGTAAAAAAAAAAGGACAAGGAAAGAGGCTGAAATAGATAATTCTGTCTCTTTTTACAGTCCCGAGGGTAACATATAGTTTTGGGGATTGCTCATCAGCTGCAGAGGACACTAAGTGCTTAGCTCTACAGAAAGTGATCATCCTTTAGTCATTTCTGAACACAAAGCTAAAATCATTATGACTTATTCCATCAAATTTTATGCTGTTAATGGAAAAAGCTTTGGGAAAGGTCAGTTATTTCACTCTATAGCTATAACGTTTGCTTAAGCAGTATTTATAACCCGTAATATTTTCTAAATAAAAGATTGATAAACACTGCTAGAGATTTATGTAATTATGATACTTGTGCAGATAGCTTACTTAATTATTATGTCTGTAAACGTTATTTTGAATAAATTTTGTTGTTAAAAGTGAGAAATTGTATAGGACCAATAAGGGAAACACATAATAGATACTGAATGGAAATTACAGATCCATTGTTAGTTTCTTCATTAAAACTAACCAAGGTTCCATTCCAAGCTTTTAATTCCTTTCATTGTATCGTCTTACTGGTCTTTCTTTGTTTCTTACAATGGAAGGGTCCTCAAGAATGTGCATTAGTGTCTTTATACACTACAAAATAGCTCATTTATTGTCCCATGTGTTATTTTACATTAATATTTCTGGATGAAAAGGAAATCTAATCACTATTCAAGTCATAAGGATAAACATCAACCTTTATAAGAGCAATATGGAGGACCTTAAAGATACTATACATATATTTAAATGTTTAAACAGGAAGAATACTGAATGCTTTGAGAGCTTCAGGGGAAATGGTACCAACCGCTGCTTTTCTGTAGCAATAGACTTGCTCAATCCTCTTGTCAGAACTTTGTCACAGAAACAGTGAAATCCAGACAATTTGCAACCTTCACAGCTAGAGCTATACACAGATGCATGTGAGCACACATGTGATTAGTTGATCTGATTGTGAAAAGGAAAATTGAATGTGAAGTATATTAGAAAGACAATAAACATTGCTAATGTCTTTTCCTCTCTTTCAGTACAGCAGGTATTGTTAAACACAATAGCCACATATATAGCCAAACATAATGCTGTTTTCTGGTGCAAATGAGGTCATGAACCATTTTAAATGCACTAAAATTCTCTAGATCTCTGCTTTCTTTCTCTAAGCAAAGTGCCTTCCCCACTCAACCTCTCCTCAAGAGATTCAAAAGCCACAATGATTTCTTCGGATACTTCTCCTGTTTATTAATCTTAGGTCATTTGATCAGACACCTGAATGAATACCATGTGACACAGATGACCAATCAGAGAACAAGTAGTGAATCATGAATACCAAACACTCTCAAATTATTTGAGAGCAGTACTCAGGCTGGAAAATATTCCTGGGGAAAAAAATCAACTCCAAACAATAAACATATTTGTAAAAATTTGCAACCTCTTTGCAGATCAGTTGCAAACGGAAAAGGGGCCTCAATAAGCCTAATAAATTATTTCTTTAAAATATTTGTCCCGCTCTGTACCAGAGTGTCATTTTCAGTGGTGCCTTGCGAGAGCTTACAGTGAGTAGCGATAAAGAAGGTAAATGGACAGTGACAGCCATGTAATTCAGTGTCTGATTGCTTTTCCACATGTCATTGGTGAAATGCATATCTTTCCCCTCAGTCTCTATGAGGGTCTACACTACTCAGAATTGTAAGGTCTAATAGATTCAACAGCTGAGAAATGATGCCTTGGAGGAATACTGTACTTCGAAGGAATGTTTTGACACCATTATTTTCCATCACTAAAAATATGTGTTTAGAGCTAGAGGTAGAGGTTTGAGATGGCTGAAAACTTTTTCTAAGTTTTAATTTTTTGAAAATGTTCAACCTCTACTTATGCTGGTAGAAAAACAGCAATAAATTCATGAATATTTTTTGAAAAGTATTAGCAAAACATTTGCATTGAACTTTTGTAAATTCAAAAATGTTTGAGCATCTCTAATACAATAATATTTATAGATAGCTAATAGACCTATCAGTTCAGATATTTTTGAAGAGAAAGCAATACCATAGCTATCACCTGAGGTCTGAGGAAGTATTTTTCCCCCTCTTAAAAGTTTGTTGAAGTGTTAACTCTTTGTATTTAACGTTTGTTGAAAACGTAAGTGAAATATTTATTCTTTTTGTGTGTGAACCATGGTGTCAGTGATAGAGTAGCAGAGAAGAGGTTTGTGGGTGTGAAAAAAAGGAGTGATGATCAAAAGTACTGTGGATTTCAGAAAAGTAATCATCTTTGTCTATAATATCACTAGTGCTTTTCTCACAGTCAGTAATAGGCAGTTGTAAATAGGTGTATGGTTTCCCAAAGATGTGGTGGGGATGATGGTCCTGATTCTCCACTGCAATTATACTAGCTTTATGCAAATATAATTTGACAGGCAGTCAAAACTGAAATTGAAAATTGAAGTAATACAGCAAAAACCAATATGTCTAGCGGGTAATGTCTCTACCTGTTATCACTTTTGTGAAATATGTTGCATGTGGCATTGCAAGAGTCAACTCTATTGATTGAAAAAGTACAGAAACTTTTCAGGACTCTTTCATTTGACAAAAATTCTCTCCTTTCTCTGCCTTTTAACAGATCTGTGATTTTTAGTATTCTCCCTTTAGACCCTCCCCTTGATGTTTACAATAAAGTGTGGGCTCTTTATTAAAATCTGGACTATTTAAAACACATGCATGTTTAAATACTCCATAAAAATAGTGACTTGTGGGAAAGTGAATCTAGGTAAAGAGTCAAGTTCAATCTTTCTAAAATCACTGAGGAACTAAGGATCATGGTCTGTATTTACTGTTTAACTTCTCTGCCTCTTTTTAAAAATATACACTGCACCTGACCTGTATTATAGGCACCAGATCTCAGTGCAGTAGCTGCTGTATCTATTGTTAATATCTATATCCCATTCTTGCTGATGCTCAAAGATTGGTGGTGTGTGAACTCTCATTACTACTTCTTCCAGGGACACAGCCCTTTTCGTCAGAAGAGCAATTCTAGCCTAAGGGTGATCCACTGTCAAGAAATAGGCTACTAGACCAGCCTGTCTCCCATTTATCTCTGGAACACACTCTACTATCCCACACTCTGCTGTCAGTATTCCAGTTTATCTGTTTGCTAGGCAGCCCTGCATCAGATCTGATTAATTCAGAGCACTTGTCTTTCACCATGAATGAGCCCCTTCAACTGTACTTAAGAGCCATCCTTTTGCAGAGAGGAGGATTTGCCTCTTTTGCAGCTAACTTTCTCCTCCTCTTCCTCCCTCTGCTCCAGGACGCACTGCTGCACATATTAAAAGTTTGTTAGAGGCCTTTGCTATACAGGATTCTGTAAGGCTATTGGTTAAAATGGATTCACTGTTAGTTTATATTAGGCACTCATTTGTGTAGACACAAAAGATCATTGGGTCAACTCCTAGTCACAGTTCCATGAAACAACATTATGAGCACCGGTGTTGATCAATTTATAAATGTAAAAGAAAAAAAATGGAGGCATCATTCAGGGGCAGCTATATGTTTTTTGCCGCCCCAAGTATGGCAGTCAGGCGGCTTTCGGTGGCATGCCTGCGGGAGGTCCGCCGGTCCCGCGCCTTTGGCGTCCCCGCCGCCGAATTGCCGCCAAAGCCGCGGGACCGGCAGACCTCCCGCAGGCACGCCGCCAAAGGCTGCCTCACTGCCGCCCTCACAGCGACCGGCAGGCCACCCCCTGCAGGTTGCTGCCCCAGGCACGCGCTTGCTGCGCTGGTGCCTGGAGCCGCCGCTGCCATCATTTCATCTCAAATTCCTAGCAAATCACAAAAAAACCTATTATTGTAGTTTCCTCTACAGTAATACATGTATCATATTTAAGTTATTAGCCCAGAACCTAAACTTTTGGATCTATATTTGCTATTTTTTTAACTTTTCCCGATGACATAATTCTACAGTTTGTGATTACATTTCAAGATCCTTCTCTTATTACAGTGGCACACATTTCTATTATAAACCATATTTCGTTGGGGGTTACAACTGTGCCATAAAATATTATCTTAGCTGCAAGGGTTTTTTAAAAAAGGTCTCAGCCTGGGAACAACATTTTATTTAACTATATTTGTTAAAAACTCTATTTTTCTTCTTATAAGAGCTATATATAATTCTGCAAAAAACCAAGTATCTGTAGTGTGCATTTCAAAACTAGCCTTCTTTTTCTAAACATTACACATTATGGGCTCAGTTTTCAAATAAAGGATCCTTAATGCAACATCCAGATCTCATATGTGAATACTTTATTCATCTATAGACTGATTTGATCATACCAATGCAGGATTTGAATATTTTATTTGTGTCCATTTTTGAAAATTGGGGGTCTATTGGTTCAGAACATTAACTAGTGGTAGAAATACAGAATACTACAATATGAAGCCCTAATCCTGCAAACACTTGTCACCTAACTAACTTTACACATGAGCAGTCCCATTGAGCTCAGTGGGATTTCTCACATATGTAAGTATTTGTAGGATCAGGGCCTTGTAAAGTGGTGGCCCAAACCACTACAATATATTATTATATCTTTCTATTAACTTAAGGTTTTGGATGACCACACTAGAATACTGCAGTAGATTTTTTTTTTATTAGGAGAATACTAATTTTACACTGATTTACACCATTTTTTGCTACACAACTGACACAATTTATAAAATGTATGGAATTTTGTGAAGACTTTAATTTGTAAAAGTTGATACAATTCTAATCAAGTTGGTAGAATTCTATGAATATCTTTCACACAAATTATTAATTGACAGTAATACAATGTACAAGACTTGTCTACAATAGATTGTGAGATGTAGGAACATGGGAGCAGAATGATCATAACTCATTTTGCCCCAGGCCTGCAAATCACGTAAGCATATTGCCTAGGGAGGTTGTGGAATCTCCATCATTGGAGATTTTTAAGAGCAGGTTAGATAAACACCTGTCAGGGATGGTCTAGATAATACTTAGTCCTGCCATAAGGGCAGGGGACTGGACAAAACGACCTCTCAAAGTCCCTTCCAAGGTCCCCTATGATTCTATATGCATAAGTTTAAGTGCATGAGTATGCTCACTGACTTCAGTGGAAACTACTCACAAATCAAAATTTCACACATTCTTAAGCATTTTGCTGGATTGAAGCCTATGGGTCAAACTCTATCATTCAATGCACATCAGCTAATGCTGAAATAAATGAAATTTGCACTTATTAATCTGAAGGCAAAAATGTGTTAATGTTGATATACTGATTGCAATTGTATTTAACTGTAGCTATAATGAGGCTAGTTTGTGTACTTTTCTATGTAGCTTAGCAATGTAAACCTGTTTTACTGGATGATAATATATACATATAGAATTCATATTTGCTATATTAATTCTGGAATTTGGATGTATATTTTATACCCCTTAGAGTCAAGGACCTAATCTGAAGCTGATCCAAGTCTTTCTATTGACAATCAGAGCCCCCCCCAAAACATATACTACATAAGAATGGGAAATACAAAGAACCATTGAGAGAAAAATAACTTTCTGATGTTTATTGGAGAGTGAAGGGTATGCTTGTGTTCATTTTGGATAAAATGTGGTTTGCAGGGTGCTTATGCATAGGGAAGCATGCTGTGGCTCACCACCCTAGGAACATTCTAGAGAAGGCCAAGGGGAGGGGGGTGAGCTCAACATGTGGAGTGGAGAAGTATAAGCATGTGATGAACAAATCCATATACGGAAAGGTTACATTTAATTGGTTGGAGGTTTGTGTTATGTAACTTGTTATGTAAGTGCCATGTGCTATAAAATAGCTAGGGGAGGGGCTCCTTGCTGGAGGGACTCTGCCTGATTTTTGTACCAGGGGCTCTCCCTTTGTGCACATTGAATAAAGTCTTGTTGAATCGCATCGCATCGAATTGAATCGCATTGCATCGAATCGAAGTTCCTTGATTCTGCCCAGCATCTGACTCATTGTGAACCCCAAAATCCCAACAAGAGAGAAGAGTGGAAGGGGTGGAATCAAATGGTCTTTTTGTTTTATAATATGCTGAGTATAAAACAAATAAAATTATAATAATTTGTGTGTACATAGCACCTCCAAACATATTCTAGGTTCTCAATACAATTTACAAACATTAACAAAGCCTCTCAGCTCACTTGGGAGAGAATTATATATATTATAATTCCCATTTTTCAGATGAGCAAACTTTATTACAGAGAAGTTAGGCCATTTGCTTAACATTGCACAGGAAATATGTAGCACAGCTAGAAATACAACTCTCCCACTCCTGTGACATATACACAACGCCATCCTTCCTCCTAGCCGCTGTCTATTGATACAGTCTGGTAGCAAGGAGACTGACAGACTATTGTTTTTTTCCAGGCAAAGGATGACTTTGGCCCAGATTTCCAAAGGTATTTATGTGCCTAACTCCCATTGGGAGTACCTAAATACCTTTGAGATGTGAGCTTTTGATTTTGTAAAGTTTTAGATATATATGTAATTAGATTTTTATTCCATGAATGTTGATAAAATAGTGGATCATTTAATTGGAGACCAACCATACACTGTATTAGAATATATTAGCCATTTGTGTGTATAAAGACATGTGTGTTTTAGATTTTTATCCCCTCCTTTTGGAATCAGTTTGGATCACTGAATATGATTATTTTTCATTTGTTGTGAATGGGGAATATTTGAAAAAAATTTTATATGGAGATATACCTATCTCATAGAACTGGAAGGGACCCTGAAAGGTTGTTGAGTCCAGCCCCCTGCCTTCACTAGCAGGACCAAGTACCAATTTTGCCCCAGATCCCTAAGTGGCCCCCTCAAGGACTGACCTCACAACCCTGGGTTTAGCAGGCCAATACTCAAACCACTGAGCTATCCCTCCCCCCATTGTGATTTTCTCTATGCAAAAACATATCCCTACAATCCATTACTTAATTTTCTAAGGACAAGTTAATGGCCAGCCTTCATATCACTGCACAGTTGGGGAGGGACTAAGAATCCTTTCCCTGTTGTGTGACCTGCATAAGGATGTGCAGAACTGCAGTTGCTTTGCTCAGGGGAGTTCAGAATGCTGCTGCTGATGAGTTGTTCCCTCCTACATGAGGAACTCCCTGAGCGCATGGAGCAGTGGGGAGTAGTTGGAACCATGACTCTGCCCTCTAAGTGACCATCAGATCTTCTTCCAAGTGCCGGGGTGGGGGGGGGCAGGGATGCTGCACCCCTGAAGGGGTATCACAAATTACACCACCCTCTCCTTTCATGCAATTAAGATGCTCCACAAGACATTCTGCTTATCTGAACTCAATACCCCCGTTGAGGTGGTGTAGCCCCTTATATGGGATGTGACTTAAAACATGCAATCTAGAATCAAGTAAACAGTAATAAATATCAGATAGGAAATTCACTTTCAGGAGGAAAACCATAAGAACTCTTACTTCCTATAGGAACAACCCTGTTAGTTTAAGCCTCTTTTAGTGACATTTGAGTCACTATTCCTTACAATATGTTCCATTTAATGGGCATTCTGGTACCTTTTGTGTTGACTGCATAAGGCATACACATTGTGTAAATGATATAGGGCCTATGACCCATTATTGGTTTTATGATACACAATTATGCATAGGATTGATATGCATTATACTTAGTGCCTATTGTTAACCGTGTGTCTAATGGTTGTTATGTTTAAATCTTTTATTAAAGATTTTATTATGACGGGAAGACATTATATTCTGAATGTAAACTTCCTCGTATAATCTTCTTTCTATGTTTTTATGATTTTTCTATGCTATTATGTTTCTACAGAAAAACTATGGAGATAGTGACTATCTTTCTCTATACAAGTCTAAGTACTCTGCATATCAACTCTATTTCTCTCTTTCCCAGCCTGTACACCCTATTTTCCAGTCCCTCTCATTTATACATGTTTTTGACCATTAGATACCCTTGAATAAGCTATGAGTATAGTAGTAAAATCATTTTAACTCCTCCAATGCAACAAGCCTTCCAAGCCATAATTTCTCGCTATTACCCATGCAGTTTTCCTCACTTCATATAATTATTAAACTTTCTCAGCCTCATTGTGTGCAATGTGGAATACATCATCCTAGCTCAATATGCATTCAGTTCAGACTCTTGGTACAAGGCAAGCAGAATGGAAGGGAGTATGTTTGCAAATAACCTCTGTTCAGCGTGAAAATAATCTAATAGCAGCCATGAAATTTCAATCATTACTGCCAACTGAGGACACCTTTAAGCCAGTAAAAGTCAACCTTTTCCCATTGATCAAGCACCATGGAAGTTAATTGTTGATTTAAAATAAGCAGAAGTTCCCAGTGGCTTTTCTCTTTTACCTCATTAAGCCCTGAGCAGACTGCAGAGTTGTTAAGCAAAACTGTGGGAAAGATATTTTTGGGGTTGTTGTCTGCTATGGTGATCCTCGGGTGTAAGTAATTCATGTTTAGATGAACTCTATCACTGCAGCTGTGCTGATGGAGTGAACAGACAGGAAGGCAAAAAGGAGACTGAAAGAGGGAAGCATGTCTGTTTCTCAACAGCCCTGATTCAAGAAAGCATCCTTGTTCACTTAGGCACATCTTTAAATTCTAATGCAGAGTGACCAGATGTCCCCATTGTATAGGGACAGTCCCGATTTTGGGGGCTTTTTCTTATATAGGCATCCTTATATATTACCCTCTACCCCCGTCCTGATGTTTTACACTTGCTATCTGATCACCCTATTCTAATGTGACTTAAGCACATTCTGAAGAGGGATCAATGTAAGCATGTGCTTAAGTGCTTTCCTGAATTGGGCACAAAAACTTGATGGTGTATAGGTTGAATCTTTTCCTTCTGCTGCTACTTTGCCTGCTTCTTTAGTTACAGCTGCCTTTCCAAGTCAATAATTAAAGTCGCCTTTTGTTGTATGGTGCTTCAGATGCATTTCCACCCAGTTAAATAGAATGCTACCAGTTCCAATTGCTTTGCTCTGAAGCACTGAAGAAGAGAGCTTAACCAAAACTAAGCCAAAATTAAATATTTTGATCCAGTTCAACAAACTGATATGTTTTGATTGGGGTTCACCTGACCCTAAACAAAGTATTTTACTTTTATTTTTCCCAATGGAAATTTTGGCACAATTGAAAAGTTCCATGGGAAAATTCTGTTTTTTTGCAGAAACTGCATTTTCCCAACCAGCTGTACTGCTAGTATACTGTTTTTAGTTAAAAAAATCTACGACCTTTTCCTATTGAGTAATAACTCTGTCAGTCTGGCACATGGAAATGTGTGCATATTTAGTTTGTTTCTTATGTAAAAGTTAGGAAGTTGGAAGGGCCATATTTATTGGTTTCCACAGGTGGCATAGGATGTATTATTGGCTCCAACTGGCCTGGTTTGAATCCCCAGATACCCTGGCGATGGACACATATATTAATCTAAACATTAGGACAGACCAGAATAGTGCAAGGGCAGGTGGCTGTGTGGGTCAGTAGCAAACGTTCACAGATAGAATGAGTTGTCCTGCTTTTCCCACTTCCTGCCTGGGATTGATTGGCTCCTGGTTACAAGCATGAGGCTGGGAAAGTGGGTCAGTGAGGTATAAAACCTGGAACAGAACAAGGAGGCTCAAGAATTTTTAAGTGCATACTAAAAAGGTAAGATTGGTCCCCTGCCAGACAAATTTGGGGTCAGTTTTTCCCTTTGCAGTACTTCATATGAAGAAGGTTGGAAGATAGAAATTCTGTTTTATGAAGGAACAGCAGTAATTACAAGCATGTTCATTCTTAAAGTGTGCTCATTTAAAGAAGAGAGTGAGTGGTGTATGGAATACTATTAGAAACAGTAACTAAGGCCTGGTCTACACTACGACTTTAATTCGGATTTAGCTGCGTTAATCCGAATTAATCCTTAACCCGTCCACACAACGGAGCCAGTTACTTCGAATTAAAGGGCGCTTAAAATCGATTTCTGTACTCCACCCCGACGAGCGGAGTAGCACCAAAATCGATTTTATTAATTCGAATTAGGGGTAGTGTGGCCGCACACCATCCGAATTAATGTGGTTAAAATTAATGTGCTTAGTGTGGCCGCGCACAATCGAATTTATACAATCTGTTTCCCAAATTCGAATTATCTAAATTCGAATTAATCTCGTAGTGTAGACGTACCCTAAGCTCTGTTTTCCCTTTTAAACCAGTGCAACCTACTCTCTGATGCAACTCTCTTAAAGACTTCTCAGACTACACTTGTAGTAGAGTGGGTGACATTAAAAAATGGATATTTTCTATGCCATGCATGTTTCCCTTTACTGTAGCATTTGTAGTATTTCAAATTCTCAGATAGGGAAAAACATCAGATGCTGCCATAAATGTAGCTACTGTAAGTGATTAATGTCCAGTTTTTAATACCTCTAATTGAATATCTGATCTGTAATGTTTCATCACCCAAATCTCTACCAGAATTAAAACATACAATTCAAAAGTCCACAATGTATCAGTGTGTTAGGTCACTGTACTGTAACTGCCACGAGCCTTTTTCTTTTGGCAAGTTAGAAAATGGAAAGGATTAAACAAGTATTTACTTCAAGGATTCTGTAATGTTTTCTGTCAAAATTGGCAAAATTGCCCATTCCTATAAAGATCAAGTGCTATACTTATTTGATCAAAATAATTATAGGAAAACATGACATTTAAAGTTGACTTTTTTCCAATCACCACTTTCAAAAAGTATTATATTAAAGACAAATCAATACCATTTCTGCTATCTTCAGGCAAGAGCTTCAAAACCGGAGATAATAGAGTATTTGAAGAACCACAAATCACTTATTGATCTGAGGAATTTAGATAAGGCAGTGAGGAGAGTGTGTTCACATCACAAACTACCATGTGTTGATATTGCAGTTGCCCATTTTGTGTACTTCAGCAGTTTTAAGGATGATATAATAATACTATGAAATTCTGAAAATTCATAAAGCACTTTTTCATATATTGTGGCTGAAGTACAAACACAGGGATAATGAGGCCTACTTGATGTGTTATCCATTGAATTACAGAACAGAATGGGACATACTGGTACAGCTGTGTGGCCAATTCCCCGATAACTCTCTGAAGGTGATGGCAGGAAAACAACAAACAGAATTATATTACAGTGAAAAGCTTTTTTCTAGATGTTCTACTGCACAGCACTTTCTCTTTTTAAGAATGTGTCAAGCATTGTATGCAACTCGAACCAAAATCATGTCCTCTTTACATCTTTTGTCAACTTTACAATCGTTTATATTTTCTACTGCACATTAGCTAAGATATTAAATATAACACATGTTTAGGTAAGACAATTATTGAGTGGTCAAATGTTTGGATAAGAGATAAATAACTTACAATATATGATACATTTGACAACATTTCATCATTTTAAAACTACAGTGTATATTCTGTATAAAACGATGACATAAAGACAACATTAGGAAGCACTGCTGTGCACTCAAAAGACAGGAAGCTTTAAAGCAATGTCAGGCAAATCTGGAAAATATTGTGGGGAAACTATGTAGTAAGTACATAATTTTCCTCATAAGCTTGGCTCTCCCAGCTGCCTGAGCCCCCCAAATGCCTCTTCTTGCCCAAGATCTCATGTCTGCCATATCTTCCTAGGCCTATCTCCCAGCTTCTGAGGCCCTCTTTCACAACCTTCCCTGGAGACGCCATAGCTGTGAAGAGTGTAAGGAGCTCAGGAGGGGAACTTCATACTACTTAGCAAATCCACAGCTGAGGTAGATGTCTTCCAGCAGAGCTGAGAATTCTGCTGGATAAACTCTTTCTTCTTCAAGTCTGCCCTTTTGTATAGATGCATCTCTACATATGCACTGGCTCAAAACTGGGGTAGCAGATCTCCTACTACACCAAGGCTGGGAGTTCTAGCCCCATACACCACTCCTCAACAAACAATCCCGCTGATTGGTCTGTGTGTAGGTCAGGAGACAGAATTTGACAATTAGAGAATAAACTATGTCTCCCATCAAATAATCTTTGTGCTAAGTAGACAGTAGCTTTTATACCAAGGTCCAATTTTTGCAGACAGCTAAGAGATAAAAGAAATGGTCAGTAAGGAAAAACTCTTTTCTAGACCAAGTTCACACAATTCTTTTGGGCCAGAGAGAGAAGGAAAGATGGGCAGTCAGGTCACTGTTTTTTTGATGAGGGATAATAAAGATCACAGAATGAAAAGCACATGTGACAATCAAAATGTGAATGTAAAAGTTTAGTTCAAGAAAGCATTCACATAAAAATACTAGATATGACATGAATTTCATAAAAGTAATTTCAGTAGACAGCATGCTGATGCTAGACAAGTCATAGATATCTCAAAAACATACCTATATTAGTAGCTTCTTTTCTGTCTGCAATCTTCCTCTGGCACCAGCAAGTTGTAGACACTGTGGATCAAATTTAAAATACAATATATGTGGTTCTTATTATTGGTATTCTGTTGTGTTAAGTTGCCTATATTGCTGCAACATTCCATCAGGTCTTACCATTTTATATTGCATCATTTCATAGGCAGCTTTGGATATGTAACAAGCAGCATATGATTCTGATTATAAAGGTAATCCATTACTACTGAATGTGAACCCTATACATTGGTAACCACTTAAAGTACTACTTGTGACAGGAATAGAACAGCTAAAAGAATCTAATTTTAAGAAACCATGCTGAAATGCATATTGAAATCCAATCAAACTCTTTTCAGTGAATACTTGGTAAAGAAATATACTTGTTAAAGGAGTATTTATAGCACAGTAGATGGTGAAATGTACACAGTATTAGAAAACTGATTTACTAAAAGAAATATGCTTCTAAAATAAATGGATTTTCTGTGCCAACCTGCTCACAAAATCATAAAAAAAATTGAGTTGTCTTAAAGGAATTCTGTTACAGGAACAAAATTGTTGAAGATGCAAAAGTTTTTTTCCCCTGTATCTCATTTTAGTAAATGTTCAGTCTACTGAAAAAGGCAATTTTATCCAGTTACTAGAGAATATTTTACTTACATGGCTAATTGGCCAATTCAAGCACAAAGGACTCATATTTACAGTCAGCAGTTACAAACAACTGTCCCACAGTGTATTCAAGCCTCAGATGTGTTGTCCACTCTCATGATGCTTATCTTATTGAACAAAGACTGACTAACTCAAAAAGATCACATGTAGGCCATAGAGACATCATTAGATGATAAGATAAAAATATTGAAGGTTATCACTTGGAAATATTTAGCTCATTAATTTTAGAAACAAAGTCTTATAGTATCGTAAACTTATATAGCAAAAAAGCAAATACATCCAGATTTAACTACCATGGCACTTTTGTAGTACAGTACCTGGGAGAATTAAACATGCCTGTTAAATTAGTTTCATTTCTCTCTGTGGTGCAAAGTTGCAAATAAAACACAGTGCATTGTGGGAGTTCTACAAATCTGGGATAGACTAAGTGAAGGTTATCATATTTCATCTCCTGACTCTGAACGCCTTCAGGAACTCCTACATCCAATGCAGCAACTAAAGAGTTTAGTTTTCCTGCTTTAGGCTTTATTTTTGTATGGGTTATCATTATAAAACCTTTGTGGCAGAAGTTTTGCCAAAATGAGTCAAATAAAAATTGAATGCTGGGTAAACATGCCTTTTGACAGAACTTCATTGTTTTCAAATTTGCTAGGATAGCAGGAAGTAAATTTTAATACAATATGTTTAAAAAAGAAAGAAAGAAACTCAGGTATTTTGTTAAATGGGAGGCTCATGGTTAAAATAAGGTTTTATCTTAGAGCAATCAATCAGGGTTCAGCAGTGAAAGAATACAGAGGTGTCCCTCGTTCCACTAAAATAAATGCAACATTTTGAGGGGGAAGAGAGGATGAGCCTTGGTTAGTAGAGGAAGGGAAGCCATGTATCCACTTAGGAGCACAGCACTGAATCAATGTGAAAACTCCAATTGACTTCAATGAGAGTCAATTAGAGCCATAGGAAATGCTACACCAAATCAAAGCAAGCAGCCATCTATACTGGTGCCATGCTTTCAATAGTAGGCAATACCAAATACTTCAAAAAAAGCATAGTGGACAATTATGGGAATAACTGCCCATGGGGGAAGATTTTTCCTGACACTAGGCAGTTGATGATTGGCATGATATTATTACAGAGTAACTACTTTAGCCGCTAGAGTGCATTGCCAAATGTTAGGGATATTCTACCTACTAGTAACACAAGAAACCTACAAGCCTCAATCTGTAAAGCATTAGCATAAGCAGTTAGCATAAGGCAGTTAGGTTTTTGAGCCTTAGCATAAGTAAATTGACCAGCAGTAATCCTAAGTGACAGGAGGGCATTAATTGTTACTTTGCTTATTTTGCAATATGTAGTTTTGCTGAGATCTTGCATTAAATACTGACAGGTAACCACAAGAGGTCAGCTGATAACAGTTTGGGATATTTTGAGATGGGAACATTAGCATATGTACAACCATAAGATTGTCATGCTAATCAATTGACGTAGATGCTGTAAGTTTGGGATAAATAATGTACTAATCTATAGAATAACAACACCCCAACTTTATTAGGGTGAGGAAATTAGTTATGGCAAAGGAGGTAGAATACTCCTATGAATATTCATGTCAGCCACCAGAACCCATAATAGGCCCAACCATGATGTAGGAGGGAGACCTTGACCATTGGACTTGCTTGGCATGCCAGAGAGACAGGATAGGACCCCTGTGGGCCACCACCTGCCATCCCATCCTCAGGTCTCTATGAGAATTGTGTGAGTATGTGTATGGGATGACACAGGACATCACACTGATATTGCATTATAGCTACATTCTCTTTTGGATTGGAACATTTGTGTTTCTACTAACTGTTAATAAACATATTACAAACTCAGTTTTGCCTCCAGTGTGTGTCACTGCTGTGCACACTGAGGTTCCCAACCATGATTCTGTTGTGCCTGATTCAGGGGCTAGAACATATCAAACCTCAGAGGTCTAATTACGTTGCTAATTGAGGGTTTAAATAATCAGTATAGCCAAATCAATCAATAACCAACCAATACATCAGGCAATACTACTAATGAAGAAAACAGGGAATAAGAAGATTCTGTGCTCTTGGTACTCCTTCATGACAACAGGTTTCAAAATGATCTGAAATAAGGAAGAGAAGCACTAATTCATTTCGCTTTAATAAACCAAACAGTCAGGAACTATTGATTTAGATGTATTAAACTAAAAAAAAAACATTAAAAAAGAAATAAAAAGTTAACTAACAGATACTGGATCTGAACCTAAGAACATAAGAATGGCCATACTGGGTCAGACCAATGATCACATCATTTTTTTTTCTGGTTGCATAGAGTTGTTGGGGATTTTACACCACTCTCTGCTGCTGAAATAAAAAAAGGGTGTGCTCAGAGGAAAGGGGGCATGGTCAGGATGCCCAAAATCAGCTGTATCCCTCCAACCTCAATCCCAATCCCAACCCCAACCTGATAGCTTTTGTAGCCCAAGGTGAGTTAGATCAGTCTTGGATGTAACAGAAGGATCTGCCCCATGATTTTGTTCTAAATTTGGTTACATTTTTACTATTTCTATTTTTCTTCTTACATCCCTGCATGAAGATTTCCCCTCTCAGAGTACGTCCCATCATGAATGTGAACATACAGGTATTGACTGATCCCCCGCACCTTCCCCCCAAAAAGTGTTTTAGTAAGTGATGTTTACCCTTTAGCCTATACTTATTAGTCCTCCTCCTGTGAGCCAAGTATTTGCCTAATGTTTCTGATGAAAAGCTTCAAAATTGTGCTGTCTGAAAAGGGATATCTTGTGCCTTTTTGCAATACCAGATTCCACTGTTCTTCTTGATATGAAAAGCTTTCCACACTTCCCTAATGCTTCAAAAATAATGTTTTGTTATTGATAAGAGATTAAACAAACAACTTCTCACAAAGTATCAGTATTACAGTCAGTGTGGTAATGGACTAGCCCTGCACATATTGGGAGAATAGTTGGATTTTATATTCCTCCATACATAAAGTGCATCCATATACTTTCAGTCTAAAAGTACTTTTATTTTAGGATAAGAAAGACAACAATAAGAAAGAAATGAGACACAACATGCGTCTTCTATATAACAGGCTGTAACACCTAATGGAGTTTTCAGTAGGAGCCATCATGTAGTAACGCTTGAGTACAAAATGGCTGCTGTCTCTGCAAATAGTTCAAATAAATCTAATAGTGAAATACACTTAAAACAAAGTGATCACAGTTTCATAGCTACATAAAACTGATACCTAGGAGGCAAGTGTCAGATGACAAACTGGATATTATTAGTAGTAGTAAGGAGATAATCTTTGGAACCCCAAGTGAATCTTACATTCCAGTAAACAGCAAGGCAGTATTGTTGAAATACAAGAACATTGCAGTACCAAAGCAAGAAAGAATGTTTGGAAGTAGAGTCCCAAAAAGGGAAGTATATCATTAGTAGAGACAATGGGTGGGAATTAAACTATGACTGGGCAAGTCTACTTGGAATTACTAATGGATGGACCTGAAATGGTTCTGAGATTCTTTTCCAGATATTTATCTTGTCTGATTTGACCTAGTGTTCTACTGTTTTATCTGCTGGCATTGAATTCACTAATAGTGTTCCTACAGTTAATATAGTGTCAGATTCTCAGCTGGTGTATGTTGATGCAGTTCAACTGATGTCCTAATGGTGGGCCAAGTATGTTTAATCTTTGAAAAACAGTATCAAAACTAGAGAATAAAAAGTAAAATTGCAAAACCCAACAAAAACCCAAGGACGGTGTCATTTTAATTAAACCTGGCTTTAGTTTCTGAACTTGGAAAGTTAAATGTTAGCTGATGAGGCAGGTTTTCCAAGTTCTCACAGCTCTAATTTAGATTTGTTTCAATATTTTATTTTGTGGTTTACCACTATCATTACTGCCAACTCCCTAAAAATATGTTCCTGTGTCTTGGTTTCTAATAAACACATTATGGGAATTCTGTAATTGCTAGAAAAACGTGAAGAAAAACAAAATCACAAGATTGATGGGCACAGTTACCTAAACAGCTACATAACTCAGCAACAAAACCAGTAGAAAAACAACAAAATAATCCAAATGACATATATGAAACTGTAAATCCAAGTCAATAACAAGACATCAAAGAGAACATGACTGATCTGAAATATGTTCTTCATGATCACCACCATAGGCATCTCTTTTACTTTGACTGTAAATCAGCATTTTGAAGCAACGATCTCTTGAATAAACTTTTATTTAGTAGATGCTTCAGGCCATATTCATAAAAGCCACATGGCCCTTGGCACTGGTACCCCAGTGAGTAGCACTGGTACAGGAGGCCTCTACCAGAGAAGTGGAGAAGTGGCTCTGCGAGCTCTGCATCAGAGTTCCAGAGGCTTCTGCTGCGGAAAGCTTTCTGGGATAGTGAGTGATGGGAGTGTCAGGTGTGGGAGGGGCTATGGCAGAGGGGAACTCTTTGTATAGGGCTCCAAACCAGACCCTGCTGCCTCAGAATCAGGGAAATGAATTTGCCCCTACATCTTTAGTGGGTAACAATGTTAATTTGTTCAAAATGTCTGACACTTTTAGACCTAGGTTCTCCTTGCTGACTCACACCATGGTTGTTTTCTTCAAAGGTATTCTGCACTCTCTGCATAAGCAGCAGAGCCAGACATCAATGGCAAATCTATGCATGTAAAAAGAACAGTCTACCTGAAGGGCCAGTTCTGCCCTTCACAAATGTGTCCCAGCCCCCTGAAAGCACTGAATGTGGCTTTACACTGATATTGAGCATGGAGGGAGTCGGAGATCAGACTTGCTTTGAAAAGATCTCTGTCACTCAAAGAGGAAAATTTATTCCTAGAGCTGCCAGGCATTCCGAACAAATCAGTGTTCACATGTCAGTGTCAGCAATCTGTTATGCAGCTATGTGAAACTGTATCTCCAACAGATGTAGTATCTACGGAAGACAAATGTTTTACACAAGAGATCTTTGTTTCAAAATGCAATTTATGGAAAAAGTAGAGCTGCTGCTGATTGTGAAAAACATTTATGGAAAAAGTAGAGCTGCTGCTGATTGTGAAAAACCCATCTGTTAATAACATGGGTTAATTTCCTTCATTCTGATCCAAAAAAGCTGGGCTTTCCATTCATCAAAATCATAATTTTTCAGCAAAGCTTGCAAAAATACTTGTGACTTTTTATATAGATAGCCCTAGCAACCAAAACCTGATACTTCCACAGAGCACTGGAAGGCACTACTCAACACAAGCTACATTGTAAAACATAGGAAACAAGGACTTGATCCAACACCCTTTGAATCAATGGGAATCTTTGGTTCCTGTGGGCATTAGATCAGGCCTTGATGCTAAGACAATATATGTTTTCTGGATCAATAATTTTCCTTCACAACATTACTTTCACATCAAAAAGGGAAATGGTCAAGTTGACTTAGAAAATATTGTTGGAAGTTAAATTAAAAGGAATTGAGTGTTTTGTCAGCTGGCCTTTTGAACAGTAGAAAAGAAACTGATTTGTGGTATATTTGTACTCTAATCTTTTGTAAAAGCATGTGAGTTCTTCCTGCAGCACAATATCTGGCCAAGGAAACACTCACTACTTTACTATCAGATTATCAGACGAATATGCTCCGTGGTTAGATTATGACTTTCAGCACAGCTCTGAGTGTGGGGAGATAACTAGCAGAGATAGCCCTGAAGACATTGCGGATCACAGTCATGCCTCTGAGTCACCTCTGCTTCCTCTTTGCTTCTGGGATATAGTAACTTACTGCTAGACTACACCAGCAGGAAATTACTACGCGGGTTCCTGTGCTGGCTTGGATGCTTTGGCCAGCAAAAAGCAGGAATGGACTAATGTTCTGTCCATTCCCTCCCCATTACTCATGCTACTCCATCCACCTGCTCTGGGGAGGAAGTAAGCAGGCATTGGCTCCTCTTACTCATGTGGACCTGGACCCAAAGTCCAGGTAGCCTATGTAGGAAAATATAGGGGGGTTACTTCCTCTTACCCCCTTGCTTTGGTGCATAGTCAGTCATAATCTAGACTTTAGCAAAGCCCCTTTGTAAGGTCATCAACTCCAGTGCTGGCAGGGAGGGGAGAGAAACTCTGTTTCACACATGCTAATCTCCAGCTCCTTTCTTGTGCCAAAAATGGCATCGTTTTGAAATGGTGTGCAGTAGCATGCCTCAGTGCAGCTGTGAAAACAGGCTGATTGCTGGTCATGATTACATTAAGAACCAAATTTGCTATCAACTCTCAAAAGTGAAATTTCAGTGTATTTTTCCATCTACCACTTAACCTCTGAAATGTAATACATTTACAGAAAAAAAATCTAATAATTTAGAGTATACCGACTATATTCCTTGGTGTACTTTTCTACATCCCTGGTGATCAATGTAAGTATTTTATCAGATTCAATGCTGTAATATACTTTAACAGCCTAACTACAGTAAGTTCATCTTATCTTAACCTATTTTCATTTCCGCTCAGCAGGTTAAGTTAAACTGTGCCTAATGTGGTGACTAAAGTAATGAAACTACCACCATCAAAATATTTACACTCAAATTTTTATATCATTATATGGGCACTTTCATCTAGTTCTGAAACTAAGTCAATTGGGCAGGAGCCCTTGCATCAGGATTATGAATTGAATGAGAAAATGAATCAAACCCACACAGCTTCATTGTGTTTAGTTGAAAGATACAATACACACCTGGGCTTTGTGGCCTGACCAGAGCTCCAGAAATGACTGTTTTCCATAATCTCTGGGATGCCCAGAGAGCACATTTTCAGCAAAACTACCACCAGTCCCTTCAATATATATTTATTTCTGTAGTGTCTGGGTAAGGCGAGCAGAACCAGAAAAACCCAGCAGGATGCTCAGAGACTCTGAATAAGTACAGTGCTCAAATGATACGAAGACTATACATTTTTAATAGCTGCAAAACTAAGTATAATTTAAAGAATCATGGAAATCCAGCTGACTAAAAATCACTGATCTTTAATAAAGCAATCAAACTGAAACCAAATCAGCATTAAAAGAAAGCCAGCACAGTGCCATAGAGAGGGTCCAAATTTGGTGTCCACACCTACAGGTGACTACTGCTCACCTTACACATGTAAGCAGATTCCATTGATTTCAATAAGAATATTCCTTTGAGTATGCTGAGTAGTATTTAGCCCTGGATCTCACTTGGCCAGTAAGATATGAGGGCTTTCTTGAGGCAATGGGCCTGATTCTCCTCTCACTGGCACTAGCTTTACACCAGTGTTACTACTTTGTTTTAAGCTAGCCTTCCTAAAGGTGTGTTGGGGGGGGGGGGGGGGAGGAAGTGGTGCAGAGCTGGCTGTATGGGGAGATTTTGGCAAACCAGTAAAGTGCCTGAAACCACTATTGCTTATTGCTAAAAGCAGCCAAGTCAGCAGGTCATAAATTGGCCATGCAGCAGCCTTAGCTTAACCAAGGCAAGAGGGGAGGGGGTTTTGGGTGCCACAGAAAGGGCAGCTTGACTCTGCGTCCTTCCTGATAAGAATTGTGTTGAAATTGCTGATATATGCATTTTAGGGGCCTCAAGGCATGCAAACTCTGAAAAAAACACACCTGGGTGATCGATGACCAGAAGGAAACCTCTTGCTTGACCTTTGAAACTAACAAGTTTTCTTTAAGTGACATGTCATTGTATTACTAATGTATAAATTAGGGGGGAAAGTTTGAATTAGTTGGACTCTTCGGGAGGGTTTCTTCAGGGACTCTCCCTCTGGACGCATCTTGTGGTCCCCACCGGCAGACAGAAGATTTGGCCACCAAAAGGCTGCCACTGTGCCACTCGAGAGCCACACTCAGCTTTGGTAATTATCAAGGGTTGGGGGTGTTTTACTAACCTGTTGCGGATGTGTGTAAATGCTTGAGACTAAGTAAAGTTTAGCTTTAAGTGAAAGCACTCTTGTGTTGCCCTATTTGTGCCAGCCATCTATCGGTCGGACAGCCATCTCTCTCTTGATTTATTTCCTGACACCACCTTGCACAGAGTAAAAGTTACCAAGAGCTTTGGGTTGAAAGAACCCTGGATAACATGGCCAGGCTTGTGAGTGAGAGAGAGGCTATAAGAACTGATACAGAATCAGTTTTCCTTGTGCAAAACTCACCACTATGTGGCTACCATCACACCCTATGTACTGCAAGGATGCACCTTAAGCCAAACACAATATAGATTGCTATATTTGATTACCCATGTACTCCCAACCCTCTCTTCATTTATTCCTGTGCACTTAGATGGTTTGTCAGGTAGATCAAATCAGGCACCTACAGTGATGTTGTTATTGTTGTAGGACGCAGAACAAATGCAGAGCTATTGTAAGTGAGTAAAACTCTGTTGACTTTAATGAAGTTGCACTTGCCTTTACCAGGACCAAATTTAGCTCTATGCTACTTCTAAGGTAATTCTAGTTCATCTTATTATTGAAAAAGTAATCCCACAAGAAAACAAATAAAAAAAGAAACAGTGAAAAAGAAAAAATAAGTAGTAAAAAAGATGAAGAGAACAGGGCAGAGAAGGTCAGAGATACTTAAAAAAATAAAAAACCCAACAGCCTTTAAGGAGATTTGATGAAAGAAACAAAAAGCAAGAAAGAGACAGATACAAGAAAACCCAGGAGGATTGTAATGGTTAAGAAAAAAACCCAAGGTGTTCTCTGTCTTCATTTTGAAAAGGCTTCATACAGCATCAAAGCTCCAGGAAATGGAATATTTTTAGGGTCATATTTTTCCGATTGGGCCACTAGTAACAGCAGTGTGTAAAATGTTAAAAATGTTTTACCAGAGTGATGTGTGTACATTGTCCTTACAAAATGATTTTTTTAAATATTCTGCTTTGGCAAGAAGTTTTGATAAATGCATAAATGGATGGAACCAACCCCCAAAATAGTAGCAGCATGTAATGTGTATTTATTTATTTTATTACAAGTCACATAACTTTACTTTTAAAGACAAACAATAAGAGGGGGGAAGAGGATGACTACTTATTGTTTTCTTCCAACATCTACACAGTTTCTAAACTGGCAATTTATAGATTTGCTTTATATTCACCAGACTTTCATCAAACTGCAGTCAAACACTGGTACCATTTAAAAATCAATAGGAGTCTTGCCATTAACTTCAAAGGCACTAGGATGTAGCCCAAGGTGTGTATGAGTTCCAGGAGATCTTAAGAAACAAACACTCTTCCAACCTTTTTCAGTGTGGTTTCCATGAAATATCTATTTTTTGTTTGTATTTTTTAAATCTAACACAGGTCCAGTTGCAGCAATTTTTGTCACTCATAGCAGGGTCAAGATCATTTCTCAAAAGCACCTAAGTACATTAGGAGCCTAAGTCCAATTTTCAAAGTTGACTTAGTGCTTCTCTACATGGCCCTGCAGCTTGGACTACGGGGGTGTGAACTGCAGTGCGCACCAAAGTGCTATGCTGTATCTGCCCCGGGTGGACTCTGCTAGCACAAACTAAAAGGAACCTCATTCAGGTTAACATAGTCAAGTTTGAAGAGGACTATGTTAATGCAAACTCGGTATCTGTTAGTGTGCACGAGCAATGTTCACATGGGTCAGTTACAGTACAGCACTTTGATGTGCTGCAATTCATACCCCCCGTAGAATGAACTTTAGCATAATGTTCGCATAGCCTCAGGCATGAGGAGTTGAAATTCTAGTATTTAATCTGTGTAGGTGCTTTTGAAAGTTCCCCTAGACATGAACATGCAATTTTAGGTACCACCCAGAGTGGTTGTCACATACCCAAGGTTACACATGAAGGGCTCGTCTATACAAATATTAGGTTCACGACAAGCTGTGATGTAAAGGTAATTCACACTAGCCAGCTGAATTCTAAGTATCGAGAGGAACCTGCTGACATGCACTAACAGTTCCTTACTGCTCTTTGGTCTAATCCGGTCTGTGGCAGAGCTGAGAGTGTAGTCTCCCAAGTGCTCCTTCCACGACTTTAACCACAAGACCTTCTTGCCTTCTGGGAACAATGTACTGTGTGGTATCACCAGGCCCCGCCCCTTCCAGTGCACCAGAGCTACTTTGGCTGCTTCCCACTGCCCTCGATAGCTGGGATGATATGGAGCTTGGCCATGGTTGAGCTCAGAAAAGGAGATCCCATACCGGACTGACTGCAACTGCCACCACAAAATGGGAAATGTAAGCCTATACGAATTTTGAATCAAAACTTTACATTTTAGAAGTCAGCTTTCTTAACACACCATCCTTTCAAAATATGCACTGTCATCATTGGCTGTATGACACACAGTAGACGTGAAGTTAAAAAACTACTAAATATTATTATGAGTGCTTTCCTGTTACATACAAAATACTTGGCTAAACGACTATTTCAGTCCCCAAAAACAGAGTATCTCTAAAACAATTTCTTTGTCTAAATGTCATAATTACATTTAATGATTCTATCCCTTTATCACAGCAAAGATTTAAATAATAAAAGAAACCTAATAGGCTGTAATTATTGTAATCTATCTCTAGATATTATTTAAAAGCATTTTTGAAGGGGGAGCATGTTTTAGTTACTGCTTCGATAAAGTGACTGCCGAGCTGCTTTCATATTTCCCTCCCTAATCATGAATTTATGAAGTTCAAAAGATTCTGCTTAGTATCAGCAGCTAGGAATTTCTGATCAGAATTATGCACACACAAAGGAAGACCTGAAGAAGAGCTCTGTGTAAGTTTGAAAGCTTGTCTCTTACTCACCAACAGAAGTTGGTCCAATAAAAGATATTACCTCACGCACCTTGTCTCACACAAAGTAAAGTAGAAGACGCTTGTCTTGCTACAATCCCCATGCCTGATCTTAGGCTCTGTTTTGCTATGTTTGAGATTTTAAGGGACAGAGCTAAAGAACAAAAGATTTAGAATACACCAACAAGCAAATCTTTGCTTGACTAGTCAAATTGTACATAACTCCCTTTACAGTTTATCACAGCGGGTATTCCTGTCCTGACCTGACTCCAGGCATTGAGAATAAAGAGCAGCAGGCTCCATACCTTTGCATAGTAGCCTATAGAGGTATTTTGATAGCTTATTTGAAATACTGTGCCTTATCCAAAGAAAATAAGTAGCAGCAAGTCTTTTTTAACATTTTAAATGCTGAAGCTTTTTCTCTCAGTTAAGTAGGTCCATCCCTGAACTCAAGGATTAGAAATAAAGTAAAGTCAAAACAACCAGAAATAAAATATGAGGATCCAGGTTCTGTTGTAAATTATATGTTTATTAATCTAAAGAGAACGTGTGGTTTGCAGCATGTTTCAAATGAACTTTGGGCTGATATCAGATACATGCTCAGCCTTCAATATGTCTTAAACTTCTGGATGTGCTGTTTTACTGGTGGGACATTCTTTGTGAGGTTAAATAAAAATGAAAACCCTTATTGGTTGATAATTTGAGGTGTGTTAAGGATTAAGAAACTATCTTCACTTTTACCTATGGGCAGCATTAGGAAAATTAGCTGCCAATGTACATAATGGTAGTAATGAGAGGGGCCAAGTATTTTATGCATTGGAATATGCTGTCAGAAGGTTTCTCTGATTTTAATCCTCTGGCACATAGATGGGGGACAAAGCAATTCTGTTTCCATATTGACCAGCTAGATTTTCTTTAGGCATTTTATTACTACAACTACAGTAATATGACATTACCCAGGGTACAATCGGGACTATTGAACAGTGATGTCCCCTTCACTTTCTAATCTGTGGTGCCTTTTACATTGCTTTGCTGTCAGAACAGCCACTCCTGGCCTCCTCACTCAGCCTTCAGCTTGTAACTTCACTCCCAGCTAAATACATGAGCATTCTGACCAGTCACACATTGCGACTCCTGAAAACTCTCTAGTCCCAGCCTTGTTCCCCAGAAACATGTGTCTTGTGCTGTTCAGTACCTTTCTGAACAGTACAAGCTCATAGAAAGTTTGTCATTTCATCAAAGGAAAATGATAATGTGTCAGTCTTGTTATCCCAAATGAAGTCTCCCACACACTTTAATCCAAACCCACTGGTTAAGATAAAATAATAAGACAAGTTTATTAATACAGAAAGATAGATTTTAAGTGAATACAAGTGATGATGCATACAAGTTAGGATTGGTTACAAAAGAAAGTAAAAGAGTAATACACAAGCTAATACCTAATTTAACAAATTGAGTGAACTTAAAAGCAAAAGTTTTCCTCAGCATACACTGCAGTAAATTCCACAGGCTGGGTCTTTCTTCAGCCTGGGACCTCTCCCCCTTTGAGAGTCATTGAGGTCATGAGCAGAGAGATAGGAGGAGGAGAGGTTAAGTAGAGGCCATTGTCTCACATTTTTATAACCCTCTCCCTTCTTCCAGGATTACTCCCAGCTGGGGTGTAGGAGACAAGCAGTCTCTTGTGGATGTTAGGTTTGAAACGTTCCTGTGATACAATTTCTTATTCACACCTTCCCCTGTGGGAGAATGCCGCTTAAGCATCTGACAGTTTTTTTAATACCTGGCTGGGGCCAATGTGTCTTTGTCTCTGAAAAACTGGTTTGTGGGTGTTACCCAGAATTACAACATATTTCAGTAACAACCATACAGTAGAATGTCATAACTTCACATAAACTGCTGTTATGCATATTTCAATGGAATAATAATGTTCAGCAGATTATGACTTTTCAAATGATGCCTTACAGGGTATACTTTGTACAAAAGGTATCATAGTCTTGTAAAAGTGGTGACCATAATAATATAGACGGTCACAAGTCTATATTATAGAGCCATAATTGGAGCCATAACCACCATGGCTCCAATTCAGGAAAGCATATCTATTCAAGAAAGCACTCAAGCACATATTTATAGCTGAACATGTGCTTTAAGTATCCTCCTGATTCAGGGCCTGTGGCTGGATATTTTACATTTTATTAATCTCTTGATATAAAATGGAAGAGATATAAATACAGACATGTAAATAGAATATGATATTAATTCTGAGAATGGTAAACATTGCAAGCCTTAACTACATTATGCCATTTAGAATCAAAAAGTCCCAATGCACAAAGTACCAATGAGTTTTACAGCACTCTATTTAGGTGCATAGATCCACCTACGAAGAACCATCTGCAGAGTACCACCAATCATCCCTAAACCTTTCTACTATTGTGTGCCAGGTGAACCTCAACTCATAATCCTTTAATTTAGTTCACATTACCATATCAATATTAACCAAAACAAAGGATAAAACTAAAAAGAAATCTAAGAACCAGAACCAGGAAGATACTGCAAACATTACTCTGATATTAATTTGAATGTCAAAACAAATTTATGGTGGTCATGTTTCTGTTCCATTCTATTCAATTCTAAATAGGTTTTTATATTGTTCTCATAGTATTAGCATCTCATATCAGGACATTAAATGCTATGACTAATATCTGTCATGTGTAGTTTGTTCTCTCTGTCTCATTCCCTCCCCAGCAGAGAATTGTGTTGAGTCTTCATTTTGATAGGATTTCTTTTTTAATATGCACATGCTGCTATGCTCGCAACCCTTTTGTATTCACTTACCTCCCTCATTCACGCGATCTAGTGTCACCAGCATACCATGGAAAGTATATTTTAAGCTTTTGATTCTCAAACATCCATGAGCAGTGAATTTTAAATTCACTATCTAAGCATTTACACTAGAAACCTGATTATCAGAATTATTTTCATCCAATCAGGAAATAGAAACACTACCATGTGACTTATGTGACCACTCACAATTAAGCAACACAGACCAAGGAATAATTCTTACAGTTTAAGCAAATACTTTAATTAATACATTAATTGGATAAATAATACTTTACAAATCATTTGTCGCCTGTACTTAGAACGAACATGACACAAACGAAGCACAAGTGCTCAGCCACTTATTTTGTTGCATTTCTTTTGCCTTCCTTTGTTTTTATTTTGAGGGTTTAGATCATAAGTTTTGGGGCAGATAATTATCTTCTGCCATATCCATAAGGTGTTGCATATATAAAAATGAATATTAATAGAGGCTAAATAACATTATCCATTGGGTCAGTCTTCAGTCCTAATATAAGAAGAGCCACTTGCTCAGAAATGTAATTGGAAAAGATGCCTATGCCTTGTGCCTATTTCTGGGAGAAAAGGTTCATTTCTCATAAAAACAAGTGTAATTCTTACAGTTGGGTTATTTCTTTCACTCAGGAGGTTTGGTAACAGGATAAACTTTCACTTCTTTGAAGGTTCAAATGAGAGATGGGCCAAGACCAAATGAGAGAAAGGGGAGAGGAGGGAAAGAAGGAGGGTGTCCGATTCAGAGCCTGATCCATTTTCCATTGAAGCTAATGGGAGTCGGATCTAACACATAATGACCTGGATTTGGAATGGTCCTTGTGGTTTTTGGACCAATGTGGGGAAACTAATTTTGGTACAATATGCAGGAAATATTAAGAAATCACATTCTTCTTTCCCAAGACTCCTCCCAGATCCTACCTTCCCTCATCATCCACAAATCCAGCTGTTACTCACTTGTCCCTGGTTCCACCTCCACAATTCTCTTTTGCAAAACTATACCCTTCTTACTCTCCACAATGTTGCAAAATTTCATGATTTTATCACAGATCAGATCATCTTTGGTGTATTCTTAAACAGATCCAGGAATTATATGGTTATGTTAAAAAAAAGTTTCTAACCATAGAAGTTGTGAGGAAAATCTTGAAAATATGAACCCTAAAGGCCCAAAAACCAGAAGGTAAAGAATTGAATAGGTGTCATTTCTGAAAATCTCATGATCTGTAAACCAGCCTCATCCTTTTTTTGGGGTGGGGGTGGGTGTGGGGGAGGGTTGACCCATGATTTTTGAATGCTCAGGATTGGCAGTAATATCCCCAACACAGATCTGATCTCAATTGTACATATGATTTGTCCATGGGGTTGGGAAAATTGAACAGTATCAGAGCCAGGGGGCTGTGTTGAGGGGTAAGGATTACATTCCTTAGGAGAGGACAGGAGAGAATGCAGTAACACAGTCTGTTCCCTGATATCTCCAGCTGCAGAGCCAAGAAGATATGCAGCCATCCATCCCCAGCTGTTAGTGAGTTACAAGCCATTACAGCCTTTGAATGGCCGATTGAATGTGGCTGGCCTCAGTTCAGTACTTAATAGAAAGAAATCATCACTAAGCTATTAACATAACTAATGGGCACCCTTGAAGGCACTCTGAGCAGAAAGAATCTTTGTCCTTTGAATGGGCAAGACTAAACTCCCCTCTCTATGCTAGAAGTCAATGGTCCGGTCAGGTTAGGGTTGAGGAGTGGGAATGTGTGAGACGCTTTTTAAAAAACAAACAAACAAACATAAAATCTGATGTCTGAATTCCCACAACTTCAATATTTTGTGGTGTGATTACATACAATAAAAAGTAATTATAAAGGGAGAATGTCTGAACCCTATCAATGCTTCAATACACCTATCTCCTCCTCTCTGCAGCTCAGGAAGCCCCCTTAAAATTAGAAACAACCTGCAGTAGGAGTAACAAGGTCCATCTTGACTAGTGCTTGAATTAGCCTCTAAAACCCATATATCCGTTTCATTTGTCTGGTGACTCCTTCCTTTTAGTGTTAAAGAAAAAGATGCAAACTATTCTGAACTTTAATATTTAAGCTGTCTCCTTTAAAAGCCATTTTGCCCTTCCAGCTATATACTCATTTAGCCATATTTTAGCATGGAGCAGCATTGACATCCGGTAAATAGTTTAGGGAACCTCACTTGGAGCATTTGCTACTGATGCCCAGGGGGAAGAGAGAAAGATTCTGTACACGGTTTTCCTATTTTATGGAAGTCATATGAATTTACTGTAAGAGTTGCTGGCTGCCCAGAGTACTATTTACTCTTAAGGTCAATTATTTTGGGACCTCATTATCTGGAGGGAAAAGTCGGAATTGCTGTTTAAAAATTTCCACCAGCCATATACCAAAGAATAATACTCACAGCACTGCAGTGCCACTCTCTGATTTTGTTTCAGAAATTCAATAGTACTGTGCCAGTAAAACAGTGGTTTGGGGTTTATATTATCATTCCCTGGAAAGGGGAGATACTATATCTTGGAATGTGAGGGTAGAAGGGATAGTACAGGTGATGACCCAAATGAAAACTGCATTAAATGCAAACTTAATTTGTGACCAGATCTTGTTGAAGTCCAGTTACTGTACATGAAACACAACTCTTATGTTTAGGTATTCTTTCGTAAAAAGTAATTTTATTTTATAAGTAATAAAGTGCTGAAAAGTAACACAATATAAAATTCAGCACTAACCGTTCATATGAATAACAGAGCCTGGCACAGTCCAAATATTTTACTAGGTAAAAAAGGAAAGCATGAAAAATCAATGATTTACTATAAGCAGTGCAAAAAATAGGAGTTCTTCTTCTCGCCTTATCTTCAATTTCTTGTTGATAACTACTGCACAAATAGTTCCAAACCCTAAACACCAGAGAGCAAGTAAGAGTTGTTTCTTTAGAAACCTTGATTTTGCAACCTCCTTTTACAATGTTGGGCACTGAAACAAAAATTGTCTTTCTTCTAATTCAGTCCATTTTAGGCTGCTTTTCCAATCAATGGATGCCAGAGAGATGGCCACTTGGGGCCGGAAAAGGGGGAAAAGAGACAAATCAGTAAAGGCTTTTTAAATGTGTGCTGCAGAATCTTGTGTAAATGTTACATACTTTTTAAAAAATGAATCTTGCCCTTTAACCATAATGCTGAAATGAAGATTTGATTATAGCTGACTCAGGTAACGTTCTGAATAACTAGTAGGAAAGTTTTAATTCAAATTCTCTCTAGCCCTATCATCTTCAAATGCAATCCTCCCTTTTAAATTAATGACTGCAGCATCTGACATCTTTCAACAGGCAATGCCAGTCTTTAAACTAAGGGCTCTAACAGACCCAAATCTGTGTTATGGGATTACTCTATAGGCATAAACTATTTAAATCAGGGACATGCTGGCCACCGCTTCCCGCAGCTCCCATTGGCTGGGAACAGCGAACCGTGGCCACTGGGAGCTGTGGGTGGCCATGCGGACAGTCAATGTAAGCAAACTCTCCCACGGCCTGCCAGCGGATTACCCTGATGGGCTGCAGGTTGCTCACCACTGACTTAAATGATACAAGCTTCCTTTAAAAACCTTTCCTTCCTATCTCCTTCTCATCACGCAATTCCTCCTTAGTGTAAATCCTTCATCTGATATACTGAGATTCAGGAACGTGCTGTTCCTCCAGAAATTACTGACCTCGCGGCTGTTCAGTCTCAGAGGAGAAGGCAGCTGAGAAGAAATCTCTTCAAATGGCTGTCACAGGATTAAAATAAACTCTTGTGCTGGGATTTCCACTCCCATTGTAGATTTCCAATAGTCCTAAATGAAGCATTAACACCAAGAATTAACATGAAGCCTTTCTGAGAATAATTTAGCTCTCTGAAAAATACTGAGTACAGCGGGCTGTAAAACGATTCAGTCTTGGGGCATCAGCTGCCCTGAGCATTCGCATCCGTATCCTACATTGGCAGCCATGAACTAGAGCTGGCACTGACATTATAAAAGACAGCTGTTTGTGTCTTTCTAGAGAAAAGCTGTGGGCTTCAATAGAGAAAATCTGCTAGGAATCATAGAGAGAAATATTGTCTAGTTTTGCTTCACTAATATTTCATTTCCAGTCTTGAGCAGAATGCTTATTCTCACTTGCACATTAGTTTTATCACTATCTTCTTCTAATCAATAGCTTGGATCATGCTTCATAGATTTGCCCATGGAGGGGTAAGGAGGGGTGAGCAGTGGGAGTTTAAGCTGCCTCTGCAACACTATCAGCTTTTTCTCCAACCAAACTATCCAGAGACCTCTCTGCATCATCCAGGGTCTATTCTGCAAGAGGGGATGGAGACTAAGTGGAGATTGTGTGGGGGATGCACATAATCCCCTGGAAATTAGTCAGAAAATATTGCATAATCTCAGGTTGCATTATCTGTTCCTCATAACACCTCATTCACGTGGGATATCAGGTACAACTGAAACCAAGAGGCCACGGGCCGCCAAGAATGGCAAGAAGACACAGTATATAGTGCACGGGATGGTGCATTCATGGCCTCCAACAGATCTTCAAGTACCTATGCAGCTCCTTAAGGATCTGCTAAATTTGGGGGCAGGGCTTTTCTGTGGGAGGTAGGGGAGAAATGCCAGATCTATTTCCCCTGTGGGATAATGCCAGGTGCTCTCCATGAGGAAATACAAGCACTGTATATGTATAGAATAAGCTAAGATACATAGGACCAGTTCCTTAGCCTATATAAATCAGCCTAGCCCTAGATCCATTGCAGTCAATATACCTCCTCAAATCTATCTCATAGTAAATCACTTGGATGAAGATCTGAACTCAGCTACATCCATGCAGCCCCATATGGAGTCAAGGAAGTTGCATTGGTGTAGTTAAGGGCAGAATATGACTCATACCATGAAAGTAAAAATAAAAAAACTAACCCAAAACATTAGAGACATTTTTAATATTTTTGATACAAAGAAAGAGAAATAGTCCAAGAATCAGGTCATATATCCTTGTGACTTCTGCAGTCAGGGGTTTTGGGGGGGGGGGGGAGAAGGGAAATTGCTATGCTTCAGTTGTTTAATTGTTGTTAACAAATACTAGGGGCTGGAGAGGATAGAAATGAAAGCAATGCTTTTTTGACATTGCTTTGTAGAGAAAGCTCATTGCTGGTAATTGCAATCAGGAATGGCAAAGCTGCTGTTTTTGTAACAAATACTTTACCGCTGGCTTGAAATATACCTTTGATTTTTTGTTAACAGTTAGTGAATTTCCACTCCACAACATTTTCGAGTAGGGAGAACTAAAAGAAGGACAGAGAAAGAGAGAAAGAAAGAGCAAGAGAGGAAAAAGGATCAGTTAATATCTTTCTCTGGGTGCCCATGCTGTCTAGTCTCATCAGTGTCTGTGTTTTAGATTGTTAACATTTTGAGGCAGAGACTGTTCTTAATTCATGTCTGTCACAGTATGACACACACTGTTGACAGTTAACAAATAAATAATAATCTTTAATCATAAATGTGCAGTGCACATTCCTTCATTACTCCCTAAGACTAATGAATATGATTGTTTTGTCAAACACTTTGGACTGACAAGTTTAAGTATGGCTGCCACACTCAGCTGAACTGTAAGAAGCCAGCAATGAAATGGAACGTTCTTTTGTGGTTTTAATTAGCAGTGCCCATCATCTCCCCATTTGTGCTTATGAAACAAGGTACGACAGGCTTGCCACAATTAATCAAAAAATGTGCAAGACAGACAAACCACCATGCTGGCATTCTCCATTTTGAACTATATGCGGAAATGGCATTATTTCCTTAGGAAATGTAGTATATCCCACAACCACATTTTAATTCTGTTTTCATTCAATCTTATGATTCAAGGATTTAGAGCTATTTGCGCCGCAAATAATGCACTCACTGGCTGTCATGGTGCAAATGGCAGAGAGTACTTTAATTCCAACACAATGGCAGTCAAGATTTAGGTTATGTTCCATGATTCATGATGTTCTGCAAAAAACAACAACACTATATTACATACAATAACGTTCCAGAATAATGGAACGTTATTTGTCAGATGGAGAAAAGATCAAGGTTTTCTAGATTAATACACAGTTGATTACTTGCTTTACATTTAACATTTTACCGTAAAACACTGTCTTAAACATAATTTGACCTCCTTATACAAAATTATTCAGATTTCTACGTATCTTTAAGACATAGGACAATTAAAGCAAGATATAGGGAATGCATAATACTGCATTTCTCTTTGCTTGTGTAATGTTAGCATATTTGCAAGAAGGAATTATTAGCATTTCAATAAATAAAACTGAATTTAAGTTGAAATGTATATTACATTCACAGATAGATATGAATGCTAGAAATACATAATATGATCCATAGCTAAGAATCTGGCCCCCATATGTATTAACATATAAAAGGATATGTTGTCACAGTTCTTTAATATTAGGAATCTTGGGAATCATATTTTTTACTACATAATCTGCATGCTGGTTCTACTGTCAGCTCTTCTGCCATATTATTTTGCTATTTCAGTTTCTCAGGACTAATGCCATCATATTTTGCATTTCCATCACAAATATACAAGTATCCTTTTATCTGATACCCCATCAGTTTTCTACTTGATATTAATGTCTTTAATACTATGCCTTGAAATGCTGACTAACACACTGTCGGAGGAAGCAAGTTTAAAGAGTAATTGGAAAGCTGACTTCTAATTTTACAGAATACAGAAGTAATTTGAAAGCAAACAACAATGGCCAAAATCATCCTGCTCTGCTTCACTGGGCAGAGGGGATGAAAGCTCCAAGAGATTCCCACACATTGTATTTGGACTGCTGCTGCTACGGCATCATCGTCACATTGGTGTATTTTTTTTAACCAAAGCAGTTTTGGGAGTCTCTTGTTCACAGCAATACACCTAACTTCAGTCAAGTTGATTATGGCTGAGATAGCCAAAGTTTTAAATCTTGGTGTCTAAGTCACTATTGCACTGCTCTAGTTTTAAGCCAGTGTAACTCCATTGGCTTCACTGGTGATAGTGGTATATTTCAGCATAGCTCCATTAAAGTTAATAGCTTTATACAGGATGGGTGGAAGCTCCCTGCAAAAGCAGGTGCGGGGCAGAGATTGGAGAGGTCCTGAGAATGAGAGGTACTGAGACTCTGTTTGGGGTGGATCAGCTGGCTCCAGGCTGGAAAGGAGAGTCCTACCTGCCGTTCTAGCCCCACTGTGTCCCACTCCCCATTGCCTAACCCAATCCTGGGTTCTGCCAGAGCTGCTCAAGCCCCTAAGGGTCTCGCTCCCCAGCTGACTCCCAGGCTTCATGGTGGCCAGTCCAGCCCCTCTGAATCTTGCTCTTGTTTCTGTGCGTGGTCCCCTGCACCAGGCCCCAAGATTAGGTGGGGTTGGAGCCCCCCGATATTTCCACTGTGGGGGCGCTATCCCCCTGTCCATCACCCCTGGAATTATGTGTATTTACTGCACCTGAAGTTCTGATCCATTGATTTCAAGGGAGTTACACTGGTGAAAAACTGGAGTAATGGTGAATCAAGTCCCTACATTTTAATTGTTTTACATAATTAGAAATAATTCTTCCAAGTTCATCTAAAATAACAACCCTGCATACTGAAATGATGCTAGTTGGGTGAAATGACAATGACACATCAGTTTACGTAAACGTGCCATTCAATGTAATTGCACATAATATTATACATATAATTCTTTCAAACAGAAAAAAAAATCCATCAAACTCACATTAAAGGGATAAAATCACACATCAAGTTAAATACCACATAATTGAAAATGTATTTCCTTACAGTGATCACCACTAAAAAGACAATATTTACCAACAGTTACTGGTTTATCACATTACTGGAGTACAAGTTGAGTAACAGGTTTGCTGCACTGGGACATGAGGAGGAGAAACAAGCAGTAGATGGAGTAATGTGGAAGAAAAGAAAAGAAGCCTGTACCTTCAGAAGAGGGGAAGAGATGATGCAGATGGCCAGAGACCAAAGCCTAAGGAAAATTGGGGATGCTGTACAGGGCCCAACAAGAAAGAACATAAGACAGATTCATACCAACACCAAAAAGAGACAGGTCTATGTGATTGGGTACGCCATACTTAGAAGAATCGAAAGGCCTGTCATCAGACCAGCTCCAGCGAACAGAAGAGCATGCCTGGAAGGAATTGGAAAGTCAGCTAGAGGAAGACATAGTAAGGGATAATGGAACATCACAAGCTAGAAAACTGGGTAAGATCCAAAGGAAATAACAGCAATGTTTATACACAAATGCAAGTAGTCTGGGCAATAAAATGGAGGAACTGGAACTACTGGTGGGAAGGTTAAACCAGATATTTTGGGGCTTACAGAAACATGGTAGAATAGCACTCATGACTAGAATGCAGGTATTGAAAGGAGAGATAGGAATAAAGATAAAAGTAAAAGTAAAGGTGGAGGGGTAGTATTATACAGCAACAAAGTGGTAAACTATACAGAAATACAAAGTGATAATATGGACAAAGAAGAATCTGTTCGGGTCAAAATTCTTTTGGGGAAGGATTGTAAAAGAGGTTCTGTTGGGATGGTGTTAGGGGTCTGCTACAGACCTCCTAGGGTCAAAATGTGTTATGGATAGTAATCTCTTCAATATTATTATAGAAGGAAATACTTTTGAGAACTGTGTCATAATGAGAGACTTTAACTTCACAGATATAGATTGGAGAATACATACTAGTAATAGTGGTAGGGCCAAGTTATTCCCGGATGTGATAGATTACACTTTTCTTCTTCAGATCACTGAACCCATGAGAGGTGATGCAATTTTAGATGTGGCTTTAGTAAGTAGTGAGGACATCCTGCAAGAGCTGTTTCTAGGAAATAGCCTTGGATTGAGTGATCAAGAATTGATTCAGTTTAAAATAAATGGAAGGATAATCCAAACCAGGTTGTCAACTATATTTTTTTTTATTTCAAAAGGGCAGATTTGGGGAAACTAAGGGAATTCGTTTTAAAAAAAGTCAGCAGGACTAAATAGCTCAAGGACTTAATACAGAAGAGGCTTGGAATTTCTTCAAATCAACTATACAAAAACTATCTGAAATTTGCATCCCAAGTAAGGGGAAGAAACTTCTAGCGAAAGGCTCCAGTCCCAGCTGGATGAATAACCACCACAAAAAGGTTAAGAGTAAGCAGAGAGCCTATAGAGAATGGAAAAGGAGGCTGATCAGCAAATAAAGCTACATTGTGGAGGTTAGAAAATGTAGGAATAAAGTGAGAATTGGTAAAAGTCAAGCTGATTAGTTCTTGACAAGAAAATTAAAATAAATAAGAAGTTTTTAGTTATATAAATAAGAGAAATAAAGAAAATCAGTTTGGGCCAATATGTGGTGTGGATGGAAAGGAGATTAAAGATAATCTAGGTGTGCCCCAAAAGCTGAATGAATATTTTGCTTCAGTTTTCAGTTATGATGACAATATAGAGCATGTGGATAAAGGCAATATGGCTGATGGAAATAAGAGTCTAGAAATGGAAACAACGTCATCTGAGGTGGAAGAAAAAATGAAAGAGCTTAATGCACTCAACTATAGGGGACCAGATAACTTCCACCCCAGAATATTGAAAGAACTGGCACATGATTTTACTAGTCCAGTAGCAAGGATTTGTAATAAATCTGTCTATTTGGGGGTAGTACCATAAGACTGGAGAATAGCTAATGTCATACCTATATGTAAGAAGCGGGGTGGGGGGGAGGTGATCTGGGAAATTACAGGCCTGTTAGTCTGACCATAGTAGTATGCAAAGTTTTAGGGGGAAAAATTGTGAAGGAAAGAATAATAAAATTCATAGAGGTAAATGGTAAAGGCATGCAATTCAGCATGGGTTTCATGCCAAACTAACTTCATTTCCTTCTTTGAGAAAATAACTGATTTTTTTAGATAAGGGAAATGCAGTAGATCTAATATACCTGGACTTTGGTAAAGCATTTGACACATGGGAAATTATTAGTTAAATTAGGTAAAATGGGGATAAGTATAAGCATTGTAATGTGGATAAGGAATTAGCTAAAGGGGAGAAGGTAGCAGGTTGTCCTGAAAGGTGAATCATTGGACTAGATCAGAGGTCCCAAAGTGTGGGGGTGCTCCCTGCTAGGGGGCATGGAGGAACATCCGGTGGGGTGCAGTGGGAACCGGGCCAGCCCCCATGGGAGCGGGGAAGGAATGCTACCCAGCCCCTCCTTACCCCCAGTTCTGCTCCGGTCCCGCCCCCCAGCTGCCTCCCCAGCTCCCGGCCCTGCACCTGGCCCTGGCCCCACTCCCCCACTCTCCCAGCCTCGGCGCAGCTCCACTCCCAGCCCCACACCAGCCTCAGCCATTGGCCGCAGCTCCATTCCTGGCCCGGGGCCAAGGCTGGGGGAAGGCCGGGAGTTGAGCCACACCTGGCTGCAAGGCTGGCTGCTGGCCCCCACTGCAGAGCAGCTGTGGCTCCATTCCCACTCCCAGCCTTGGCTCCTGGCTGCGGCCCTGCTCCCAGCCCCAGCCCCACCCCCAGCTGTGGCCTCAGCCTTGGCCCCCTTACCCCTCTCCGCATCCACCCCGCCCCTTCTGGAGCCGCGGCTCTGCTCCCGGCCCTGGCTCGTGGGTGGGGGTGGACATAAGTAAGGGGGGGAGCATGACCCTAAAAAGTTTGGGGACCGCTGGACTAGATGGAGGTTACTAGTGGTGTTCTCAAGAATCAGTCTTGTGACCAGTTTTATTCAATATTTTTATTAATGACCTTGGAATAAAAAGGAAACTTCCAGAAACCACAATGGTCACCTTTAAAAACTTTTCAGTGCCTTTTTGCATCTAACTAGTGTTTCCATCATATTTGCAGTTATAGCTGGTTGGGTAACATTTTCCAAAAATTTAATGACTTTTGTGATATTTTAAAGATATTTTTTCTCTGAATATTCTTAAAGTTATTAATCCAGTTTATAAAACTGGCTAAATAATTCACAGATAAATTTACTGAATAACTTTTTTGGGATTAATTTCATAAAATTTTGAATATTGGAATACAATTTTACAAATATTTGTTCTAATTATTAATATAGGCCCCAATTTAGCAGTCTATTCTTATTTAGCAAAGCACTTAGGACCAGGTTTTTAAGGTATTTAGGAGCCTAATAGGCAAAGGTCTCCATGCAGGTTAAGTACCAAACTCACATTGATTTAGGTCCTTTTAAATGCCATTAGGCAGCTATCGGCATCTTTAGATACCTAAATCTCTTTGAAAATCTGGCTCTTAAACACATGTTGAAATCCCATTGCTTAAACATGTGCCTCAAGTGTTGTAAGATTTTGTGTGCTTCAACGTGCTTTGCTGAATTGCTACCTCATCTCTATTTTCAGTATTTCCAGATCACTGCAAATAGAGAAGACTGTAGATACTGTCAATATTGTGGCGTTAGATGATCTATGCCAGTGGTTCCCAAACTTGTTCCGCCGCTTGTGCAGGGAAGGCCCCTGGCGGGCCGGGCCGGTTTGTGTACCTGCCGCGTCCGCAGGTTCGGCCGATCGCGGCTCCCAGTGGCCACGGTTCGCTGCTCCAGGCCAATGGGAGCTCCTGGAAGTGGCGGCCAGTATGTCCCTCGGACCGCGCTGCTTCCAGCAGCTCCCATTGGCCTGGAGCAGCGAACCGTGGCCACTGGGAGCCGCGATCGGCCGAACCTGCGGACGCGGCAGGTACACAAACCGGCCCGGCCCGCCAGGGGCCTTCCCTGCACAAGCGGCGGAACAAGTTTGGGAACCACTGATCTATGCAATCAATACCAGGATGGTATGTAGAAAATGACCCTGTAAAGAAAACGAACAATTCTGAAAGAAATTATTGAGTTTTGCTATGCTTAGGCTATTATCAAAGTATACAAGCCATATACATTAAAAGTACAAAACTTTTAAAAAAATAACAACATAGTCTCATATAACTCTAATAAGGCTACTACTTACTGGCTGACATTACTCTGACCTCTCTTTATAAAGCAGTAGAAATAGATTTTTCTGTACCTAAAGTAATTTAAACTCAGCTAACAGAAAAGTGTGTGAAGAGTAACTCTGGCAGCTGGCATATGCAGCTGCTTGGCGAGAATACAAGCTCATTACTGAGTAAGAAAAACAACTTTTATAACTGGAAATCTGAAGAACATTCAACTTGAAAAGTTGAAATTATGCCATATGTGGTACAGCTTAGCTAAATTAAAAATAAACACACCCAGGCATTTGGGGTTAAAAATGGCAGGTTCAAAAATATTTAGGTTTGAATTATTAAAAAAATTATCATACCATGAGGTGAATGATCATAAAATTAATGGCACTCAGGACAATACTCTAACTGACTTTGAAATACCATTAGGGAGTGAGCTCTTCATCTCTCATTACAATGTATAAATCTCAAAGAGAAATCTATTGTGTATAGCACTATAAAGCCCTGATCTTGCAATTTGTGTGCGGACAGACCTCTGTGTTTGTGCAGGGCCCCCTTGAAGTCAATGGGGCTCTGTTCCTTCTGAGTCTATTATAGGATAGGGGCCTAAGCTGATACAAAACTAGAATTTATGAGTATGATGACTGCTACAGACAGCTTTACTATTTCAGACTGACCATTTACGTTTAAAACAAAATTATGCAGTAGCACAGGGATTTACATTGAAGATGAAACTCATAAACTAGAGCAGTAAGAGAAAAATTTATGTGAAAAGAAGGAGATCCATGAAAGAAGTCTAGAGGCAGTAAAATGCATTATCTGCAGATTCAATGTCAATGGATATCTTTAAAAATTACCTGTTTTTCATGGTTGATTTTTGCCTACAGTACTGATTCACTGTGTTCCTCAGCTAAGAGAAATATAATAATAAATAAGCTCAGTTTCTTGATTATTAATTACATTTAACTGTAAATTCTCTTGGATGTGCCTTCATAAACATGAAGTATTTAAGGGTTCAGGCACATAGCAGTAGCTTGAATGTATGTTACATTTCAAGAATTATTTTTCATTAATAACTCGAGAAAGTCAAAGTTAAAGTTACCAATACAGGAAACCTAAACTTATGGAAGTACCAAAATTCAGTTAAGGGAGCCAAACTACCCCTCTAGAGATATCATATCAGTTTAATTATGCAGCAGCTACTGTCATGCCACAGTGGTAAACATTAGGGCTGGTTGAAAAATTTAAAAAAAAAATTTACTGTCATAAAATGAAATTTTGTCAAAATCCAAATTTTCCATGGCATAAGATATATTCTGACAAAATTTTCCACTGGCAAAATTAAAACAAATGTTTAATTTCAGCCCAAATCTGAATGTTTTGTTTCATTGGGACCACATTTTGGGACACATCTCTGGCCAGCTGAGCAGAGGAAGACTAGGAGGATTCAGAGGTTGGCTGCGTCCTAAGGGTTAAGCTGAAGAGGACCAATGGTGAATATGGTTATTTGACAGGGAGGTCATTTAACACCACACTAGACTCAAACACAGGCCTGGTATTTTGTGCAGGGGAGCAGGGCAGTATTAGCATTTCCTCCACCTCCACCATTCAAGTTAAAAGTGAATACAGTTGTGGCCTTACTCTTTAAAATCCCTCTCTATGTCAAGTTTCATTTTTCTGTGTGTCCTGATCAATGTAGAGCATGGGGCTTTTCCTGCTACTCTGCAGACAATCCTTTTATAAATCATATATAGGGAGGTCAGGTGAGGAGGTAGTCCTGGGGGAAACTTACATTGTGAGGCAGTCTGGAAAATGAAAGAGCTGGAGAAATATTCCATTAACTGAGGCTTTGTCTACATGGTGCAGTAATGTGCACCAGTCTGATGTGAATTCTAATGTGCACCAATGTGTTGCGCACTAATTGGCCCGGATAGGCCTCAATGGTGTGCATTGAAAGTTCCCTAGTGTGCATTAATAGTACAATGTTAATATGCACTAAGGAACATGTGTGCATCTTAGCAAGCTCTACGTGGGCCAGTTAGTGTGCAATCTGTTGGTGCACATCAGAATTCCCATCTCACTGATGCACATGGCTGCATGGTGTACACAAGACTTAAGTAACCCTTAACCCACCCCTATGGGGAAGGCAAGTATTATCATTGCCACTTTTCAGCTGTGGTAATTGAAACAGAAAGAGGGTAAGTGGTTTGAACAAGGCTGCACAGTGAGTAAGTAGAAAAACCAAGAGCAGAACTCAGCAGTTAAGTTTCCATTACTCTTCCCTAAGTACTCTTACTAAAAATGTCTTTTGGAGTTCTGATGACTTTATTGTCTATTATATGAGGAACAGCTCAGAAGGCCAGAAAGATTCTTCTCTCACCACAGCGAGATGACAATTTTGTTTCTCTGATCAAGAATAGACTCTGTGGGGGGTGGGAGGGACTTATTTTGTGGTAAACAGAGCCCTAAACTATTATGTAATTGGCACCATTTACTCTGTATTTATGGCATTATGAGTTTACTGTATTTGGGTTTGTTCAAATAATTTTCCATATCTAGTAGAAATTGTATTTTATGTGATGATTTAATCTAACCACAGCTGCAGCAATATAAATTACACTTAAGACTATGCTGATTGATTATAATCAGTTGTAATCATGTCTTATAATTACATTGCATTCTGGAGGCAAAGGACGTTTAAGCCTACTCAGCACCCTACTACATAAAGAAGATTAGCTCTTACTGCTGACAATCTCGGCGAACATTGAAATATGCATATAAACGCCAAGTTTTATTAAATTTATTGTCCAAGAATCAAAGGAATTTCTTTTTGTAACCATAAAAGGTAAAATAGAAATCAAAACAAGCCTAAAGGTTATTGAATACCACACTTATCTAAAATATCCTCATTAAAATATTTATAGTCCATTTGGCTTGGATATTTTAATCCATTCCCTTGATATCCATCTGATCTTTGTTTATCAAGACTCCAGTTGTTTGATCATGCTTCAGTAAAATTGTGCAGGAAGCATAGGCAGTGTGCTATGTAACAGTGACAACCATAGCATCAAAAATAAAAACATTCCAGTACAATTTCTAAAAGAGTACATTATATATAATCTTACAGTTTATTCGGGTTACTCTAATATACTGTGTTTTCAGTGGTATCAGTCATTTTATTTTACATAAGCACAAAGCACCTCTGTATTTTCACGTACTTGGTAAATGTTTTTAAAAAATAGGATACAGGGAACCACTTGGCTATCAGAGATTCAGTGCTGGCAAAGCAATGTCCCTAGGTCCACTTGGAAAAATTCAAGTCTCTGATGTTTGTTCAAAAAGCTCTGGATGGAAAGTTGGTGTAGAAGGTGAACCACCACCAACAGTGCTGCCTAGTCATCAGGCACAGGTGGGGCCAGTCAGCTCCCCATTGCAAATACCATTCTGTCCTCAGCAGACCCTCAAGGGTTTCCAGTCCTTTCCTTTAGCCTTGGGGTTCTGGGCCCTTAAGTGGTCAGGATCTTCCCCAGCTGGGTTTTCCACCGAGGTGAACACTCCTGTTGTTCTCACATCTTGGAGTGGATAGGGGAGCCCGGGTCCTCTCCATTAGGCTTCAGTCCAGAGCTCAATGGTAGACAGCTACACTCCGCCCTTTGGGGTGCTAAGCAATCACCCCCGTGAACCACTTCTTTTCCACACACAGTAAAAAAGAGTCTCAAATAAAGTCTTTAACCTGCATAATCAGTCCTCTGCCTAGTCTTTGTAGGTTTGCTCAGGTTTCTGTTGTCAGGTCTCAGGCCACCAGCTCCTGGGTAGCACTTTCGCCCAGAGGTCGGAGCAGCTGACTGCTCCCTTCCATTGCCGGCTTTCCCTTTTAACTTCACATCCTACTTGTGGAGGCTTTGCAGGTGTGATTGGGCAGGGATACCTTGGCCCCAAGCTCTTCCTTAACCCCTTGCTCTCCAGTTTGGTGTTTGTATACCCCATCACAGTTGACCTGAAAGCTCTCATTGTTTATAAACTCAAAGGGCCAATCTCATTTGTTGTGTTGTCCCATAATTCTAGAGATCCTGCCACATGTACACTTTGGTAGGTAGAGATCTATATTGATAATGAGTTTCGTTTGGTTTTCTTTATCAATTCTGGCAGCTATTTCATTTTGTAACTGTGGGATGGCAAACATCAAGCCAAGCATGAAAACACAAGTACTGAAGTAGGATACTATACTATCCTATAGTACTATACTATACTTCCTGAAATGCATTCACTAGACAGCTACAATACAATGAGGAAAACTCCCTTTTTCTGGGAACCAGCTTTGATCACAATGTTGCACCTTTATTTTTATTGTTTTACACCTGAAGTTAGTTGCTCTAGACAAATAGTTCATGGATCACAGTTTGTGAACCATTGATCTATTTTCTACAGTAACTCTAGGATCCAGAAAGGGATTATATTTCCCAAAAAGAAATTTCATTTTGTAAAAATAAAATTATTTCCTCATTACATTCTATCTTTCAGTATACACTCTGACCTTTTCTTTGAACAAATTTGAGAGACCAAATAGTTACTCAAGTTTTAAAATAGCAATAATAATCCATGATTAAAATAGCCTAAACAAACCATTGTGCCCATTGTAAAAGCAATGTCTTTATACAAATGTGTGCAGTTTATTATCATATCTGCATTAAAGGTCTATCCTATATGCCTTATGAGTCTATTACACGGCAAATGAAGTGAAAAACCCCTGAACTACAGAGTTACTTTGAAGCATGCCTTGCTAAGAATTAGCCTAGTTCTTAATAAGATCAAATGCAAAATGTCATGGTTGCTCCAAATGTTTGCAAAAAAATTACCATTTCTTATTAAATTTTTTAAATATTAACATAAACATTTGCAAACCATGATCAGACAAACAAAGCATTTCTGTAAACAAAGATACTCTTTCATAATTGTGTTGGTTACGCATACCTTAACTAAAACAGAGCTTTCCAACAGAGAGGTCGCTGCTTCTGCTATGTATGTGAATTAATAAGACTATACAGTTATTAGGCGAACTAACAGAAAATGAGATCTGCAACTGCACAAATTAAAGTGTTTCCTCAACTCAAAGATATAGATAGTCAAAGAGAAAAGATACCAATTTTTGGAAGATTATACACTGTACATTCTTATCCATAAAGTTTAGTTCATCTTAAACATTATAACTTTGTTGAGAGATGTGTTTTCCAATATCTCACTAAGTGGAAAAAAGGCCTATGAATTTAATAGATAATGACAATAGATTGCTATAGATTTCTATAGGATTGTTCAAATCATAAAAAAAAGGTATTATCTGTTCTATAGGTTTTTGGATTAACTTCTATAGAACCTTACTACTTTTCTATGTGTATTCATACACATTAAATTGTATAGGAATTTTCCAGATGTCCATACTTATCAACAAAAACAAAAATTTCCAGGCGTTAGCCCTAAATATCTAGTGGTCGGATTTTCAAAAGTACTAAGATGATTTAGGAGCAAAAATCCTATTAACAAGAATCATGAGTGATAACCCATCTAGATTTAAAAAAAAAATCTTGCTGGGCACATCTGATCGCTGTTTAAAATAGAATCTTGTCATTCCTGGCTCCTCAGGTCAGGGACCATCTTTTAGCATTATATGCCTGATGTAGCACTGAGCTGATTGTTAGCATTTAACAAAGACTCAATTTTAAGTTGATGAAGGGAACTCAGTAGACATCACATATTTGGATTGTTTAGTAAAACATTGCATAATGTATCTCATGAAATCTTACTTGAAAACATTATTTCAAATTGCCTTGTAAAGAAATATTGTCATTTGGATTGAAAATGGACTGAAAACCATAAATATAGGGTAATAAAAATCCTTTAATATGGGTAGGGTCTTTGTGGGATGGGAGAACCCTGTTAGGTTCATTTTGTGGCTTGTGGAGTTTCCTCCAAATTCTTCTATTGTCCACTCCTCCCACCCTCCTGTTGTTCTTATTCACCCAAATATCATGTCTTCTCCCCATTTATGTTATAAATTCTTGGAGCAAGGACATTTATCTGTGTTTGTACAGTGCCCAATACAATAGTGCACCGATCTTCATCAGGACCTTGGATATATTACTGTAATAACATATATTTGTTTTCCTTGATCTGAAGAGCTTGGAGTCAAAGTTAGACAAGTCAAAGAAAAGTAAGACAGATCAGTGTACTGTTTTAGTGAAGTCTCTGTGTGCTTTAACTATATTTATACCTATATGCTATTTATGAGTTGGTTTTCATATGTTCTGCTTGTAGTTCAACTCAGCTCTATAATGAATGCTATTTCATTGGAAGCATAACTCACAAGTTAAAATTTAATAGTATTTGTTGTGATTCTGTGCAAATGTCTCCACAGAGGGCCAATGCACCTCAGTCCTCCAGACCTACAATATCTCTGCAATGTTAGTAGATATTTCTTAATCTTTATTTTTGGGACAAAGAAATTCATTTGAATATATTTCATGTCCACTTGAATATTGTGGTTTTGCAATTTAATTATGCAAATTACTGGTTTGAAAGGTTCTGTTCTTTGATCTGACTCCTTTAAATTGTGTGGCATGAGGGTTAACTATTTCATCTGTGCTGCCAAAATGCTGCTCCACATGTGAGAACCCTAGTAATTACTTTCCCTGATGCTTTGTGTTCTCAGCACACTATTGTGGAAAATGCAGTCCTATCAGGACTGATAGAGACTGGTAATGGTGATGGGGACATGGATTAGAAAATGGAATTTGGAGGAGACAGCCTAGAAGAGAGAGAGGCCTGGAGGCAGAAAGAGAATGTGTGTCAAAAGGAGATAATTGGGAATAGAATGAGAGACCTAGCAGCAACCAGGTCTTCAGAGCCAAGAAAGGGAATTAAGCACAGATGGCCAAATTTTTTGCATTCAGTTACACTAGTAGTCAGGAGTTATACCAGTATAACCAAGAGTAGCATTTTGCCTACAGTGAAGGGTCTGTGAACTGGAAAGGAGTTAAGGAAAGTTGCAATAGAGGAAGGCAGGCCTAGGAGCAATAAAGGAAAAGGCAAATTTATATAAAACACTCTCATCCAAACTTTGTGCAACTGTTTAAACTTCCCCAGCACATGAAAAATACTCAAAAAAATCCACACTGATGAAAAGATGCATCACATTTATGAATGAATATGCATGTGTTTGCATAGGTGCCGATTCCATGGGTGCTCCAGTGCTCACTGGCAGTCAAGCTCCCTCTCCTCCCCTCCACCCACCAGGGCCTCTCACCTGCTGGCAGCCCTGCTGAGCAACTCCTCCCCTTCCCTCCCAGCGCCTCCCACCTGGCGCAATCAGCTGTTCCGTGGTGTGCAGGAGGCGCTGGGAGGGAGGGGGAGGAGCGAGGATGGAGCTGGAAGAGGCAGGGTGGGGCGGGGCTGAGGCCTGGGAGGAAGGGGTGGACTGGGTTTAGCACCCCCCGGGTACAGAAGAAGTCAGCACCCCTATGTGTATGTATACATACACATACAGTCATATTGTTTTTAAACATGAATGATGACATTCTTAGAAGCTACTTATATTTAACAAGCAAAATGAACATACATCCTATACAATAGGGATGGTAATTCCAAATGCCAGACCATGACCTATAATAATCTTGCTCGGCAACATAATATCCTCATGGGCCCAAATCCAACTGGATGAACCCCAGATTTCTACAAATAAACTGACCAAATATTAAGAAAAGAGCTCCAGAGGGGATGACATGAGATTGTACTCAGCAACTCAACAACCTAAAAAAAGTCAGTCTGCCTGGATGAGATTTTGGTTCTAGCTGGAGAAATCCATTAACTGAGGAACTGTTTGTATTTTTTTTAAGCACTTGAAAACACATCCTCTCCTATGCAAAAAAGCACTGAAACTAACTGTATCGTGTCAATATCAGTACTTTGTGAGCACATACTAACTGGTTAGAATTTAAAATAATCAATTCACATAAAATCCATTTCCTTAATGCCCTCAACATACAAGAAAGGCATTTAGAGAGGGTGTGATACCAGAGGTCCATTGGAAAACCTAGCCCCAACTCCGCAAATTTCAGGAACATCACCGCAGTGCTCCTGTTAACCCTCATGCTGTCCTATGTGTTCCCCCTTGCTCTGACAGCATTGCCACTAGTAGCCTTGTTTCTGTTAGGAACTAGTTCACATACTCGTTTTACCTATGGTCAAACTTTGCAGTCCTACTCTCTCCAAGGGCTTAGAATCCAATCAGCGGTTAACAGTGCAGACAGTTAATGAGGTGGGAAACTTACACTTGAACTGTGGTGGTTTAGTTGGGGAGCATGCAGACTTGTCTAGATTTGATGTTCTATGGCCCATAAATGTCCAAAGAGGCCATGCTTCACAGGACTTTCTCCAGTTTGGGGAATGGGGCAGCATGCCACATCCTCTCCCTCCCTTCATGTACACTTCTCAGCTAAAAGTCACACAATTAACATACATTTTCTGCCCTCATTCAATGAAACAGAGGAGAGCATTTGGCCCATAACCCTTGCACAAAGGAGGGCCTAAGACTCTTATATTTCAAGAAACTCCACAAAGTGCAGAAATGGGGCTTTAGGTACTAACCGGTCTATCAAAATTCATTGAGAAAAATGGATTAGTCTATATTTCATACAATGGTTACTGATAAGAATTGCTTTTGATGAGGATGATTATCATAGCACCTAATGATAGACCAGAATGCCATTGTGCTAGATGCTTCACAGAGAGCAAAAAGATGGAGGATGCCCCAAAGAGCTTACAATCTAAAGATAAGAGACAATGGATGGATACAGACAGAAAGTTGGGGGAGTACAGGAAATAATGAGACTACGTAGTAGCATTCTGAATGGATATAAGTAGGTAAAAATTGCATTTGTCAAGGCCAGAGAGAAGGATGTTACAGTAATTGAGACTTGACATGATTTGGCGAGCATTCGAGTTGTGTGGATGGAGAGCAAAGGCTGCATCTTAGAGATGTTATGCAGAAAGAAACTGCAAGATTTAGACACAACCTGTGTGTGAGGACCTAAAGAAAGGTCCGAGTCAAAGAAGATGCCCAGGTTATGGGCCTGAATGACAGGCATGATGGTGGTATTGCCCACAGTGATCTAGAAAATAGGTAGACAGGAGAGCTTATGTGGGGAGAAATTAAGAGTCCTGTTTTAGCCATGTTGAGCTTGAGAGGCTGGCTAGACATCCACAAGGAGATGTCAGAGAGAAGCTGGAGATTTTAGTTTGACTGAAGGAGACAGGGCATGAGTAGAGAGATAGATCTGTCCGCATAGAGATGGTAGTTGAGTTTGTATTTGCAGATAAGTTTACCCAGTGGTAAAGTGTAAAGAGAGAAAAGAAGGAGCTCAAGGACAGCCCTGTGGAACCATGGTCCAGCAATATTATGGTTCAGAGATATTAAGAAATAGAAAAAACAAATTTACTTTGTGACGTTGTGCAGTCTATATGGTTTTATAAAAACTTGATAATAAGTCAATATAATGTAACTGGGATAGTTTTAGAAAAATTTGACAATAAGTGAATATAATGCAACTGGGGTATGCTTTGTGCAAAAGGTCTCTTGTAAGGTATCATTACAAAGCTCATAATCTACTGAGTGTGATCATCCTATTTGTAGAAATGTACCACTCTTGTATCTAAAACTAGAAATATAAAACATAACTCTGAGGGCCTATGTAATTATGTAAAGTGTGGGCCATTAATGATGGTTTGGAATCTTGATGACTCCCATTGTCTGCAGATGGCTGTTTACCTGTGAGTCTCCCTGTATATGTGTGTGCTGGCAAGTGAGTAATGAAGTCTTGCAGTGACATGTGATCATGTCACCTGAACTGGAATCCATCTTTAACCTGGTGCTTTTCCAGTGAGGGGGGGTGGAAACCCAGAGGGACAAAGGGTTCCCGCCTTACGCAAAAGATATATAAAGGGGTGGAACAGAAGAGAGAGGGAGAGGAGCCATCATGAAGAATCCCCTAGCTATCACCTGAGCTGGAACAAGAGCTGTACCGGGGGAAAGAATTGTGCCCAGGCCTGGAAGGTGTCCAGCCTGAGAAAAAACTTACTGAAGCATCTCTGAGGGTGAGATTATCTGTATTCAGTTTGATTAGACATAGATTTGCGCATTTTATTTTATTTTGCTTGGTGACTTACTTTGTTCTGTCTGTTACTACTTGGAACCACTTAAATCCTACTGTCTGTATTTAATAAAATCACTTTTTATTTAGTAATTTACTCAGAGTATGTATTAATACCTGGGGGAGCAAACAACTGTGCATACCTCTCTATCAGTGTTATAGAGGGCGAACAATTTATCAGTTTACTCTGCATAAGCTTTATGCAGGGTAAAACGGATTTATCTGGGTTTAGACCCCATTGGGAGTTGGGCATCTGAGTGCTAAAGACAAGCACACTTCTATGAGCTGTTTTCAGGTAAACTTGCAGCTTTGGGACAAGTGATTCAGACCCTGGGTTTGTGTCTGGAGCCAGACAGGAGTGTCTGGTTCAGCAAGACAGGGTGCTGGAGTCCTGAGCTGGCAGGGAAAACAGAAGCAGGGGTAGTCTTTGCACATCAGGTGGCAGCTCCCAAGGGGGTTTCTGTGATCCAACCCGTCACATACTTCTTTTATATCTTTTCCCCCTATCATGATAAAGCTTTACACTCAGAGGAATACAAGGCAACTCTTATTGTATTATTGAAATTTCTTCCTTGGGCTATAAAGTGTTTTCATGATTAAAAAAAAAAAAGAAAGAAAAGAAATTAAAACAATTGTACCTTCACTAAAAACTTGCTATGCTACAGTCTTCAGTCAAGCTGAATGGAAATCTCAATGCAATCCATAGGAGTTTTGTCTACATGAGGACTGCAAAATCATGCTCTTAGGGTAGACATTAAGGAGAACTTCTGATGTATCCTCAAAAGCTTTTACTTTAACTTCTAGATCAGGCTGCATGCCAGATCCAGCTCACATGATGGATTTATGTGACTGACATGACATAGTCATGTTCTCCAGAATCTAAAATTTCATTTAAAAAAAAAGTTTTTAGCCCTTGTCGCTGCAGGAGCAACCTTCCAAATGTGAAGCAAGTGTAAGTGATGCAGTGATGTCTTCAGGTAGCTTGAAACAGTGACTCAAGATGTATGACCAATAGTGTCAATATTAACCATTTAATCACAATCCCTTTCAGTGGATGGAATGGGGTTATGGGGTTGGAGTGAAGAACAATGGGTTCAGAACTGGATTCAGTTGCTACAGGGAAATGAATACAAAGGAAAGAAAAGAGAAGGCTCCCAAAAATGAGGAAGGGGGAGAGAAATAGGGAAAGGAGTACGGGAAGGAAAGAAAAACAAAGAGCACTAATAGGGGTCACCTAAAGGGAAGAGTGGGTTTTCTCACTGAACGATGACTATGACAATAAGGTATGGAAGAAATTATAAATAACTAAATGTTTTGTTATTATGTAAAAGTGATATTTTCTCCTTGATCTCCTTGCAATCCTCCTGCCAACATCAGTGGGCACTCCACTGTGTATTGTGGCAAGTGTATGTTCCTAAATTTGTATCCCAATACATACAACCTAATTAAAGATAGAATTCGGAATGAGATTGACATAATGCTGTACTGAAATCATAAAGTTGTACTAAGTTCCACTCTAGATCCATCCCTCCATGTGCATATAAGAACACAAGAACATAAGAACGGCCATACTGAGCCAGACCAATGGCTCATCTAGCCCAGTATCATGTCTTCCGACAGTGGCCAGTGCTAGGTGCCCCAGAGGGAATGAACAGAACAAGTAATCAAGTGATCCACCCCCTGTCACCCATTCCCAGCTTCTGGAAAACAGAGGCTAGGGACACTTCAGAAATATGGTTTTGCATCCCTGCCCATCCTGGCTAATAGCAATTGATGGACCTATATTCCATGAACTTATCTAGTTGCTTTTGAACCTTGTTATAGTCTTGGCCTTCACAACATCCTCTGGCAAAGAGTTCCACAGGTTGACTGTGCATTGTGTGAAGAAATACTTCCTTTTATTTGTTTTAAATCTGCTGCCTATGAGAAGGAGTAAATAACACTTCCTTATTTACTTTCTCCACACCAGTCATGATTTTATAGATCTCAATCATATCCCCCCTTCGTCATCTCTTTTCCAAGATGAACAGTCCCAGACTTAGTAAACTGTCCTCATATGGCAGCCATTCCATACCCCTAATCATTTTTTGCCCTTTTTGTACCTTTTCCAATTCCAATATATATTTTTTTATATCAGGCGACCACATCTGCATGCAGTATTCATGATGTGAACATACCATATATTTATATAGAGACAATATGATATTTTCTGTCTTATTATCAATCCATTTCTTAATGATTCCCATCATTCTGTTCACCTTTTTGACTGCCGCTGCACATTGAGTGGATGTTTTCAGAGAACTTTCCACAATGATTCCAAGATCTCTTTCTTGAGTGGTAAAAGCTAATTTAAACCCCATCCTTTTATATGTATAGTTGGAATTATGTTTTCCAGAGCGCATTAATTTGCATTTCTCAACATTGAATTTCATCTTCCATTTTGTTGCCCAGCCCAGTTTTGCGAGATCCCTTTGTAACTCTTCGCAGTCTGCCTTGGACTTAACTATCTTGAATAGTTTTATATCATCTGCAAATGTTGCCACCTCACTGTTCACTCCTTTTTCCAGATCATTTATGAATATGTTGAACAATCTGGTCCCAGTACAGACCCCTGGGGGGACACCATAATTTACCTCTCTCCAGTCTGAAAATGTATTTCTACCCTTTGTTTCCTATGTTATAAATTATAATGTTCCCAGATATGTCTAGCCATGAAGGAACAATTTACAAAGTCACATTAGGAAGTGAGTCTGTCCATGGCTTTCTTGTTTCTAATTTAAGTACTCCAATGTGGAGTTTGTCTCCAAAGCACATCCTGATATGTGTAAAGTCTGGAATACCAGACAAAGAAAAATCAGATTTAAGATTCATGTGACTGAATCATATTCAAAGGGAAATCGAGAAATCATGCCAAACTTAAGGGTGTTCTAGGATCCTAATGGGATACAGAACCTTACAAACAAAAAGTCTTGGCCAAATAGCATGTCAAAGAAATCGAACTACAAGATCACGAGTACATTAAAAATTCCTCAGTCCGTCTATTCCATCCTCATAGTGGTAAATACTAAGTGCTTCAGAGGAAGGTGCACAAATCCTCATAATGGAAAATTATGACATAACTTCCCCATAGTGAAAGTCTCCTTGTAGCCCCATGCAATCAGCGACTGATAACATCAAGTATGAGGGTTTATGTCATGCATATATTTTTATCCTCTGCTATCTAATATTATTATCTAATATATTATTATTTTTCATTCATATCAGTGTCTAATCCCCTTTTGAATGCTGCAAAGCTCTCAACTTCAAAAATATCATGTGGCAATGAGGTCCACAAATTATGTAATAAATAAAATAAAATAAAATTAAAATAAAACCCCTTTTTCAGCTTTACATATGTCACCTTCACATTTTGTTATTTTCTAGTTTCATGAACCAGTTAAAATAGAAGTCTCTGATTTACCTCCTCTACATCAAAAGTTCTCTGAGAAGTGAAAGTAATGAGCAGCTCTGGAAATGAGCCAGTTAGTTTGTTGCTGAATTATGATTTTTGGTGTGTAACTTTAGCAACTCAAGTTTGAAAATATATGGTCTCAATTTTCCCGTGCCTCAGTTTCCTCATCTGTAAAACGAAACAACTTCCTTACCTTGTAGGGATATCGTGAGACTTAAAGCATTTGTGTTTATAAAGCTTTAGGTGATTCTTGTAAGGAAGGTGTTTGAAGTGCAGAGTATCTGTTTGTTGCAAGTGCAGTACAAAAAATACTTTTTTTTTTCATGAAGTCTGGCTTTTAATGTAATTGTTGAGTAAAGCCATCGAGTATAAAGCCAGACTACATTATGCTGTTTTACAGTGGCTACTGTACTTTTATGTCTTTAATAGAACAGCATAATGGTGCCATTACTGCTGTTATATTCTAACCTATAGAACCATTCCATCACCTTAAGGTGCTTTTTGAACAACTGTTCAGTCCTATTTCCTGTTCTTATCCTCTATATATTTGATTAGTACTGGCCCTGTGCCTTGTCAAAGTGATTGCTATATATAAGTATTACAGAAATGTTCCACCGCAGTGTCATTCTGATACATCAAGTAAGTTCTGTATATTATTTATGCAATTTTTATGTGGTATAGATATCTATAACTTTAAGAATCATATCGTTTAATTCAATGCTGTGCTCTCTGTATCTCTCTCTATATATGTATTGTGACAAAGTTCCTCCTCTATCTTGGTGGGTCCTGCGCTTATTGGCGGATTTTCCTGCCTCAGAGATTCACCATGTGGGTTGGGGAACAGCCCAGAGACCTTCCCCTCTGGAAGAACCCACAGTCCAGGTCAATTGGGAGGTTTGGGGGGAACCCAGGCTCGCCCTCTACTCCGGGTTCCAGCCCAGGGCCCTGTGGACTGCAGCTGTCTATAGTGCCTCCTGTAACTGCTGCATGACAGCTACAACTCCCTGGGCTACTTCCCCATGGCCTCCTCCAAACACCTTCCTTATTCTCACCACAGGACCTTCCTCCTGGTGTCTGATAACGCTTGTGCTCCTCAGTCCTCCAGCAGCACACCCTCTCACTCTCAGCTCCTTACGCCTCTTGCTCCCAGCTCCTCACACTCGCCCCACAAACTGAAGTGAGCTCCTTTTAAAACCCAGGTGCCCTGATTAGCCTGCCTTAATTGATTCTAGTAGCTTCTTCTTAATTGGCTCCAGGTGTCCTAATTAGCCTGCCTGCCTTAACTGGTTCTAGCAGGTTCCTGATTACTCTAGTGCAGCCCCTGCTCTGGTCACTCAGGGAACAGAAAACTACTCATCCAGTGACCAGTATATTTGCCCTCTACCAGACTCCTGTACCCCACTGGTCTGGGTCTGCCACATATCCCTCCCCTGTGCTCAACGCCAAGGGGTTGGGCAGCTTGGGACGCCAGACAGTGCACACGTGACAAGCCATCGGCGTTGCCATGACGGCTCCCTGCTCTGTGTTGCACACGGAACTGGAAAGGTTGGAGGGATAAGAACCATCTGGTCACCCTTGTGTTCTTCTCCTTGTTCCACTGCATCCATTGAAGAGGGGCATGGTCGGTCACGAGGACAAATCTGCGCCCGAGCAGGTAGTAGCGCAATGTTTCCATGGCCCATTTTACAGCGAGGCATTCTCTCTCCACCACTGCATATTTTTGTTCCCTTGGAAGGAGTTTCCAACTGAGGTATAGAATTGGGTGTTCCTCCTCCCCAACCATCTGTGATAGAACGGCCCCCAACCCTACTTCCGATGCGTCCGTCTGCAGGATAAACTCCTTGGTGAAATCAGGGGCTATCAGTACAGGGTTACTGCAGAGGGCAGTCCGTAGGTCTGTGAATGCTTCCTCTGCTGCATCAGACCATCTCACCAGATCAGGTCCATGGGCTTTCACTAGGTCTGTCAGGGGGCTTGCCCTTGTGGCAAAGTGGGGGATCAATCGTCGGTAATACCCCACCACACCTAGGAACGCCCGGACTTGTTTTTTGCGACTTGGTCGGGGCCAATTTTGAATGGCCTCTAACTTGTTCACTTGGGGTTTTACCAAACCTTTTCCCACAATGTAGCCAAGATATTTGGCCTCTGTAAACCCTACAGCGCACTTGGCAGGGTTTGCTGTAAGGCCAGCTCGCCTGAAGGTATCGAGGACTGCCTCCACCTTCTCCAGGTGGGTTTCCCAGTCTGGGGTATGAATGACTACATCGTCCAAGTAGGCAGCAGCATAACTGTTATGCGGACGTAATAGCTTGTCCATGAGGCACTGGAAGGTAGCTGGGGCCCCATGTAGTCCAAAAGGGAGGACAATATATTGAAAAAGACCCTCTGGTGTAGAGAACACAGTCTTTTCCTTTGCGTCTTCTGCAAGGGGAATCTGCCAGTACCCCTTTATCAAGTCTAGGGTAGTCAAGTACCAGGCATTACCCAGATGGTCCACTAGCTCATCTATGCGAGGTATGGGGTACGCGTCGAACTGGGATACTTCGTTTAGTCGCCGGAAGTCGTTGCAAAATCTTGTGGTGCCATCAGGTTTGGGCACCAGCACGATTGGGCTGGACCACTGACTGTGGGATTCTTCGATGATCCCCAACTCCTGCATTTTTTTTACTTCTGCTTTTATTTCCTCCCTTTTTGCCGCTGGCACCCGATAGGTCCTCATTGTTACTCTGGCGTGACGATGTGGTGATATGTCTCGGTTGTTTGACCCGGTTTTGTCGAGAACACATCTTGGTTCCGGAAGATCATCTCAGACACCTCATTCTTCTGGTCTGGTGTTAAATCGGGAGACACCCTCACCTGTTTGGAAGGCTTGTTTTCCTGGGTTAGGTCTTTTTGGACCGTTGTGCATGCCTCTTGTGCATGTCAGGGTTTCAGAAGGTTAACGTGATAAATCTGTTCTTGTTTTCTGCATCCTGGCTGCCGCACCTTGTAGGTTACTTCCCCCACAGGTTCAACCACTTCATAGGGCCCCTGCCATTGGGCCAGAAGCTTGCTTTCTGCCGTGGGTACCAACACCATAACCCGATCCCCTGGTTGGAACTGTCGCACTTTTGCCTGGCGATTGTAATGGGTTCGCTGGGCCTCCTGTGCCTTCTCCAAATGTTCCCGTACAATAGGGGTAACCCGGGCTATCCGGTCTCGCATCTGCATTACATGCTCTATTATATTTCTCCCCTCATTGGGTTCCTCTTCCCAGATCTCTTTGGCAATATCTAGTATGCCACGGGGGTGATGCCTGTATAATAACTTGAAGGGGGAAAACCCAGTTGAGGCCTGAGGTACCTCCCGGATAGCGAACATAAGGTAGGGTAGTAGGGTGTCCCAATCCTTCCCGTCCCGACTTACCACCTTCCTTATCGTAGCCTTGAAGGTTCGGTCAAAGCTTTCTACCAACCCATCAGTCTGCGGATGGTAGACCGAAGTTCTCAGGGTATGTATATGGAGCAGCGTACAGAGGTCCTTCATTAGCTTCGACATAAATGGGGTTCCTTGGTCGGTTAATATCTCCTTCGGTAGCCCCATTCGGGCAAAGATCCCCACCAGCTCTTTGGCTATAGTTTTAGAGGCCGTGTTCCGCAGGGGGACGGCTTCTGGGTAGCGAGTAGCATAGTCCAAAACAACAAGTATATATTGGTGGCCACGAGCCGTCTTCTCCAGGGGTCCCACTAGGTCCATGGCTATTCGCTCAAAGGGGACCTCTATGATGGGAAGGGGTAAAACAGGTGCCCTCAAGTGGGGACGGGGACTGTGCAGCTGACACTCCGGGCAGGAGGCACAGTACCTCCACACTTCTTCATGTACTCCGGGCCAGAAGAACCGTCGTAGGACTCGTGCCAGGGTCTTCTCTACCCCCAAATGCCCCCCAAAAAGATGACTATGAGCAAGACTTAATACAGCGTTCTGGTGTTTTTGAGGTTCTAGGATCTACTGTACCTTCTGCCCCTGTACTGGTGCAACCCGGTATAAGAGATCCTTCTTCATTATGAAGTAGGGTCCTGGTCCCTGGGTTTTCCCTTCCTTGGGGACCCCATCTATTTCAGTCACCTCCTTCCTAATGTTGTCATACCTTGGATCTTCTGCCTGGTCCCATCCAAAATTTCCTCTCCCGGGGCTAATCTGCCTAAGATCTAGGGACCCAGTCTCTGTTGCCTCTACTGGTTCAGAAGCGAGATGGATGAGGTTATACAATTGGGACCGCGGGGTTTTGTCTTCCTGGTACCTCCAACCGTGATTCCGCTGGGCCCGCACTGCGGTCGTTACCCCAGATCTGGCCAGGATCTCTGCTTTCAGCTGGGGGTAGTCTGCTGCAGCCTCTTCAGGCAGATCATGGTAGGCCTTTTGGGCCTCCCCACACAGGAATGGGACAAGGATGCCAGACCACTGATCTTGAGGCCAGGCCTCCCGTAGGGCTGTCCTCTCAAAGGCCAGAAGGTATGCCTCTACATCATCCTCCCGCGTCATTTTCTGCATCCAATGCCTGGCCCGTATGAGCCGCGTCCCATCATGGCCGCGTATACACACACACACATACACAAACACACACGAGAAATATGTCTACAAATAATATTGCCAGCTGTTTACACACACACATACACACACAGAAGCTTTGTTAGGAAGGCTTAACATGCTAAGTACTACAGCCAGAAGTAAATGTTTGCAGAATTGATGTGTTGGGGAGTCCATCTCACACAAGGCCTGACCAGGTTATAATTAACCTTATAGGCTGCACCTGGAGGAGGGTTAGGGATTGAAGATGAAGACCAGCTGGGCAGGGGCAGGCTGGGCTTGCATAAAGCAGGAAGTTGCGAGCAGGAGGGGGCAGTAGGGATGAGTCTATTGTCACTCTGTAGAGAGAAAGGGCATTGGGTAGGGACAAGGAGGGGATCTAGGGGGGAGAGTTAGCCTTGGCATCATGCCCTGAATTACAAGTCTGGCAAGAAGCCAAGAAGGGTGGAGTAGCCTCTGGGAGTAGAAGAAGGTCAGAATATTATTAACACTTCACTTTTCCCCCAAATGTTTGAAGCTGAATACTGCCCATCACCTGTTGAAGCAATAGTGTGTTGATTTGGGATAAAATATATTTAGAAGTTTTCCCTCGAGCCGGGTCATCAACCTGGCTAACATCTGTGGAAGCCAGAGTAGTTCAGGGCTCAAAAAGCACACAGAAAAAAATGCCATTGAGTTTCATTGGGTGCAAGATTAGTCTCCTGTCCCCATGCATGTTTTCTGCATATCTCTCCAGAGGTATACTCTCAAATATTACTCATTTTTGACAGCTCATTGAAAAAATATTTAGTGTTTAGTGAAAACTGCTAATGTTCACAACTGTATTTTATTCAACAAGCCCAAGAATAAAGTGACTGGATCAGTGACCTTGCATCAGATAGACTTCCACTGGCTATAGAAGACAAGCCTTTATTTGCTATCGGAGTCATGCGACTTTCAGCTGACTTCATGTGTGCAATTTTCAGCTGGCTCGTTAGCTTTATGTGCACCACTAATCATCTGCCACACTTCTTGCAAGAGAAAAAGCGGTCCAAAAGTGGGAACTCCTACAGGCATATGAACTTGTTCTGCTACAAGATAAAGTAGCCAGATATTTCAGGATGTTAAATAATGCCTTGGTCATGGAGAGACAAAGCTGTCATTTTCATGCTAATAAACAAAATGTTATCGTCACTAAATCTTCAAAAAAATTATAAAAGAAGATATTCAGGTTTGCAGAGCCATCCAACATATCAGATCAGGCTCAGGTAATTTTAGCCTACAATTAAATTCATTTCCTCTTGGGAACAATTTTACAATGAGAGATGCAGCAGTGCCAGGATCTCGTCTACAGCTGAAACTGCAACTGGAAAATAGCAATGCATATTTCTGTATTGTAATTTGTTATCTTGAATAGTATGCCAAGAATCAAAGTCCAGGCAAAGATGACATACTGTGATCCAGTGTCAATTTACTTATGCTCTCAGAACTGAAACTTTGTTGTCCTACACAGCATAAATAAGCTTTGCTTCTTAATTCTTTTTTTTTTCAAAGTGCATATTAAAATGATTGAAATGTCAAAAATATCTATTTTTTTCATTGTTCAACTCCCATGAATGTTTAAACAAGAAGAAATCTTACAATTATTAAAAATTCAATATCTGACAAATAAAAAAATAAAATGTCAATTGCATCATTCCAAGTCATAGAACTCCCAGTCAACAGAAATCTCTAGTTCATAATTTGATTTCAAGAGGAGTCCAGATCAATATTATTGATTTAACAGAAACTTTAATTATTTATTGTATATGTAGTTTATTAAAAAAGTTTTACCACATGTAGACTAATTATTTAGATAGGAAATTGCAACTGTCAAAATTAATACTGGAGAAGTGTAGAGTTTATCCTGAGGCTGCAAAACTGGGATCAAGCAGGAAACTGTTTTAAGGAATTAGAAATGTGTATATCATTAAAAGCCTCAAAGTTGCACACACAAAAAAGAAGGCAGGCTACAGCCATTATTTCCCACTGGAGCATAATTAAATACAAATAATAAAGACTGTATTGTCTCTGTTATGCCTTTCTTTCTCTCAGAAAATGTGTTCCTGAATGACAGCTGTCAGAGGCCCTGGCTTGATGTGACACAATCTACTTGAAAATTTCTAATTGTGTAGTCTTCAGAAGAAATGCCATTGCAGACTGTGAGAGCCCTCCTTTTGCTGATGGATTGTATGACCACAACCTGGAACAATTGAACTCCAGACATGGAAGAAAAAAAGTCAAATAAACAAAGCCTTCATACAAAGGTCACAGTCAGAACAAGCTCCCTTTTCATAAAGAGAGGATCTAAGAAAGTGACTTTCAGCACTGCTAGGGCAAAATCAACAGAGGCCTGTAACACATCCTTTGAAAATTAGCTTGGAGGGCTGGCATGTCACATAAGGATAATCAGTCAAAAAAAAAAAAAAAAACCTGTGACAGGAACCTTTCCCAGTAAAATCTTTTTATATTATGTCACGGACACTTATGAATAAACAGGAGAGGTTTCCTCTACAACTATCAGGCAAAGTAGGATTTGCATGTTGGAGAGGAAAGGTGAAAGCAGAGTTCAAACACACACACACCACACAAAAAGAATGACCTCTGAGAGTTATTCACACCTAGAGTTTATGCTTTGTGTGAGTAACTGGCTACTCTTCTCTTAAGGAAAACCTAGATGCATACATTTTAGGTGGGCAAATTTAGAAGCCAGGCTGAGATCATTTTGTACATCTGATATACAGGGGCAAATCTTACCCATCCATGATACTGTGGGATCTCGATGCACTGGATATGATGCAGTTTCATTCATAGGTAGGGAAAAGAAGTGGGAAGCTCACATAAGGTCCCACATTACCTGAGCACCATGAAATATATCTTGGTGGGGTCTCCCTTACAACAAGGGTGAGAGAGATGGGCTGAATTATTTCTGAGCTTAACTGATATTTAGAACAAATTAATCCAATAACAAATAGCTTAGTTCAACAGAAAAATATTCCCAGCATTCTTTGCCGTTTATTTTATTTTTGTACAAAAGAGGCATAAAATTAATCAAGGTGATATTTAGCACGGGGAACATTGACATATACTGTAAAAATACAGTCTTCTGGAAAGTGTTAGCTACCTTTCCCCCACCCTGTTTCTAAGCCAGTGCTATTTCAGGGTGTTCCAAATGTAGTTAGCACAGTGCTCACATTCTAGACGGCTACAGGCATTTTTTCCGATGCATATAAATGAGTAGATATTAATGCTTATAAAACCTTTACCGAACAGAATGACAGGTCAAAGTAGAGAACTTTTCTTCTTCAAGCAGCTCCTGAAAATCGAGAGAAAAGAATTAGAGATTAGTTTTGCCTCCCCAATTGAGTACATTGTAAACATTTTTGTATCTATTGGTGTAATGCAAATGGCATGACTTTAGATCCTGCAGAAAGGATGCTAACACTTTTTTAGACAAAGTTAACTTTTCCCCAAGACTGTGCTCATATTACTCAGTTATTTTTGTTTCCCTTTTTTTGTTCATAACAATAGAAACTTCTCAGCTTGATAAATTACATGTCAGAACTAGTTCCTGTTTATTGTTTTGGGGGTTTAAGAGATTAACAAAAAAGGGTTTTGGCTTTTTGTTCTGAGGCTTTTTTATTTTTTTGGAGGGGGAGGCCTTGGATACTGTATGTTGACATAGAAATGTACACACAGTACTGTAGACCGTTGATGGCTGTACTTTTTTTTATTGCTGTTTGTAATATATTTAGCCAGCTCTCCGATTTTTCTAAAGATGCTTTAGGCACATCTGTTTATCTTACCTTTTTAAAAAAGGACAGTTTTACCTGCAGAAATAATTGTTCCTTTGTATAATAAATCACAGAGATGCAGGCCCCTAAAGCTGTACTGTATGTGATTTAAAAACTGAAATAAGCTAAAAGGCTTAACAGAGGGTGAACATGAAATCTGAAATTGCTTTGACAGTAAGGGTAAAATAATTTATTTCTATTGAGTATTAAAGCGTCATTGAGTCTAAGTCCATTAAATATTTCTATAAACTAGGGAAACTTTCAATTAGGTTCAGCCACTAATTTTGTCTGCCATTTGAAATGAACCCTGGACATTTGTTAATTTCTTGGCAATCTAGTGTTGAGAGTAATTTTGACTATTAATTAGAACTTTGGCTCAAGGAATTACCAAACGTGGGACAGGGTGACAGGTCTTTGCTGGAGGAGCGGTTTTCATGTTTGTTTTGGAATTATGAATCAATTGTAAGAACTGTATCTTTGTGTCCAATGTAATTATAGAGAAAGGCCATCAACATTATGCTAATAACTACAAGTGAGGAAAATCAGAGTATTACAGCATTAATAGGAAGTAAACTCACTTTAGCCAAGCTGGTATGAATTTAATGCTGTTTTGATGGCTCATTACTGAATTATGTTTCATTTGTGAAATTATAGGAACTTACTCATTAAACCAATTTACAAGTGCAAGAGAATTCTACCTCGTGAATCTTGCCAATCCAATGAATAATTAGGATAAACTCCATTGGAGGATCTTTGAGATTTCCTCTCTCAAATCCCTTCAGTAGGTCTTCCCACAGGATGGGGAGAGCTGGGCCTCCATGGTGCTTGTATTCACTAATGGCTTGATCCCTCAAAGTTGTTCAGCACCTGCTTTGAGCTGACTAACTGTTCAGGTTGATGGGAGTTGGGGGCAGTCAGTGCCTCACAAGAGTCGTCCATACGATCTGCTCCTGCAATTGTTCCAAGTGCAGCAATCCCTGAGATGTCCTGATTGAGGATCAGTTGCTGAACTGGGTCCTTAACTCTGTCCCAGTCCCTAATTCAAAACTTCTGCAGACCTCCCTGATGCATCTTTCCATTATAGCACCCGTATAGATTCACAGAAGCATCCGCAGCATTTAGTTTAATGACAATATGATTAAAAATGCTCTGACAGGCAGTGAAACCACTATCCTCTGGCTCGGAGGGTGCTACCTTAGGACCTGTTCCTTGAGTCTACAACAGGCAAAACTGCCAATGACTTTATGAAGACAGATTAACTTCAATGGGAGGTTTGTCTGAGATAGGATTCTAAGCGCTCAGAGAAAGCAGCATTCACTGAGGAACCAATGAACTATCATTTCCCTGATCCATGACAAGTTTATATCACTCAGCAGGACTAACATTTTCCTGTCTACTCATGGGGAAAAAATTCCACAAAAGTTGCCTCCAGTTTTTTCTACCAATGATATACCAGTGGGTAGGATAGCACAGTGCTAAGGTTTGGCACATCTAAAGTTGGGCCTGGATTTTTTTCCTTATACCTCTTTGCAGAATCCACATAATTATTTTGATGTGGTCTTTCCCTAAAAACATATCAAATTTACCAATGCCAGTTTTTATCACTAAAAGTACTGTAAATTAGTGACATCAACTCAGCACTTATGACCTACTGAACAGCAGTGAACCAGGGTGTATGGCCAATGGCGAACCAGAAAACTACTAAGAAAACAACTTTCAAGCTTCCAAAAAGGTAACAAGCAGCAGTGAATAAACAAATACACGATTTAAAAACAGTGTCAACTACCCTAGCGGTGTTATATTTAGTATTCAGATATATAGAATAAGTGCTACCAGTCATTCTGTGCATATCTTTGACCGGCAAAGAGAGCGGCATAAGAAGTTTTACAAAAACTTTTCTGTATAGAAAAGCAAGGCTGGAAGAGCCCACAAGAGGCAGGACCAAGTATACCTACACCATTCCTGACAGGTTTTTTGTCTAACCTTTTCTTAAAAACCTCTAATGATGGGGATTCCATAGCCTCTCCTGTACCTAACTATCCTTATAGCTAGAAAGTTTTTCCTAATATCGAACCTAAATCTTCCTTGATGAAGATTAAACTGATTGCTTCTTCTCCTACCTTCAGTGGACATGGAGAATAATTGATCCATGTCCTCTTTATAACACTTCTTAAGATGTTTGAAGACTGTTATCAGATCCCCTCCCCTCAGTCTTCTTTTCTCAAAACTAAACATGTCTGGGTTTGCTTGTTGGTTTTTTGGTTTCACCTTTCCCCCTAGGTCAGGTTTTCTAAACCTTTCATCATTTTTCTTGCTCTCCTCTACTCCCTTTCCAGTCTGCATCTTTCTTAAAATGTGCCTCTCAAAACTCCAGCTGAGGCCTCACGAGTGCTGAGTGTCTTACATATGACTCTCCTGTTAATACACCCCTGGATGAGATTAGCCTTTTTCACAATTGCATCACATTTTGTCTCATGTTCAATTTATGATCCATTATAACCCTCAGATCCTTTTCAGCAATACTACTGCCTAGCCAGTTATTCCCCATTTTATAGTTGTTCATTTAATTGTCCTTCCTAAGTTGCAATACTTAGTACTTTTCTCTATTAAATTTCATCTTTTTTACTTCAGATCAACTCTCCAATTTGTCAAGGTCATTTTGAATTTTAATCCTGTCTTCCAACATGCTTGCATAAACACACATACACATTTTGGTGTCATACACAAATTTTATAAGCATACTTTCCATTCCATTCTTTAAATCATTAAAGAAAATGCTTAATTTAAGTGGGGAGAAGAAAACCAACCATTACCGTGTTTCCAGACTACAGGGTACTCTAAAGTCTACTCTCCTTCAACCAAGTGTAGGAGTTAGGCTCAAAGGCTCTAGGCCTGGCAATTCCACAGAAAATTGACAGGAGAAGGCACATCTGCAACTTTCCCATCAGGCTGTAAGGTCCACATAAAAGTGGGAGAGTTTGCAGCTGCAGCACTTGGGGCTATAGGCTCAGCCACATAACTCATGTGGGAGACCCTGCCCATGTCTGCCCTTGGGCTTCAAACTAGCTTCGTCTAGTATTAATAATAGAGGAAGACAAGACAGCAGCCAGGACCATTAAGCCTAAAATCTGTATTATTACCAAAGAAGCACCAGCTGCAGCAGAATCTCTGTTATGCCAATGGTTACACAAGCAGCAGCAGGTACCAATAGGGAACTGGCCCTAGGCTTAGATTGGAGCCACTATTGGAGATGGAGTTGTTCTCTGCCTCCAGTATTAACTACCTTCTCCTGTGACTTCAACAATGAAACACCGGAAACAAATCTCCATAATGGTGGTAGCAGCAGCAGCTCTAGTACTGCTCCGGATATCATGGTGGTGCCAGTCTGACATTGTACATTAGTTGAAAACTGAATGAGACAATGATGTGTCTATTAGCCAGACTGTCATGAAAGCCACTCTCACGCTGCTGCCCGCCTTCGGCAGTGGGAGGGGCAATGTGCATGCTTTTATCAACCGCGCTGTGTTCTACTTTAACCTGCACAGATTACGCTTATTCCAAATTATTTCCTGCAGTGCCTGTCAACCAACCATTTTTCATTCTTCAGATCACAGTGTGCCAGTTTTCAAGGGTCACAGGTAGATTTTTGTTGCAGTGGGAGGAGAGAGGAAAGGGGTTTTAGTTGATTTGTTAATTAAATAAATCCCTTGTCAAATTTTACCATAGTACTGTTTGTAAGTATCAATTTTTTAAAAAATATAACACTGACAATCAATTATTAATTGAAGCTGGAAACATTTTATAAACTTAATTATACCACAAGGATCAAGGCATTTTGGCTGGTAAATATGGAAAAGTTGATGACGAACTGTCATTACCTCTCTTGTTAGATAATTCTGAGGAACTGCATTAATCTCAGGTTGCTATTACTATTGCTATGTATATGTTGTTATTGCAGGAGTCACTAGATGGCACTGTTATACATGGTCAGAAATGCTTTTTCTTAGTGTGTGAGCAGTGTACCATCTAAAGAAATGCTGCATTGTTAGTTTTGTGATGCGGTTTCACTGGGAGGAGCTGTTGCAAATAGTAAGAGTGTGCTCTCTGCTACAAAATCTCCATCTTGAGTCAATTGAACTGGGCATTGGTGTTGGGGCCAAGACTTGTGACAGAGCAGATTGCCTGCGTGCTATTTGTGACCATCTCTATTCAAGGACTAGCGAATGCAGTGAAAATAAACAAACGGTATTAAGAAAACACAACTGACTCCTCATCCTTGTTTTCTCCTCCAATGGGATACTGTAACTGGATCCATTCATGCGAGTAATTATTTGCATGCAGACATTTTTTCCAGAGTCAGATACTTAATTACTACTATACTCACAAAATATTTCTGAGAAGTAATTTCATGTGTAGCCAATCAATGCTTTCAGTTAGGTGTTGAAAAAGTGAATGAATTAATATTAAAGCACTTTCAGATCTTGGAGTATTTTATTATTATTGATCGAATCAACTCTCAACATTCTATTCAGTTCATTCAAAAGCAGGTAAATAGCAATGAGGAATTATATTTATTTGCTGAAATCCAGCCCCTCCCCCTGCAAAGAATCTATCCACTACCCTTAAAGAAATACAACCCATTTAGTAGAGTTCAAAGTTTTATTGAGAATGTAATGAATTTATAAAGACTTTTTACATTTTATTGCAATTTGCACGTGAAGTCCATTTTAAACATCCAACCCTGAAATATTTTTCAACAATTCCCTTATTGGCATGTAGCTTTCAGGGGGCTGGGGAAGGGGGCTTGTTTTTGGCAGCTATTGATTGATTTGTGAAAGCACCTCTCTGAAATAACACAGGGCACTACTATCTGCATTTGAGTTCAGCCCATTGTTGTTTGAAGCTGCCCTTGACTAATGGGCAGGTGGCTTGCTGCTAGTCTTTCACTTCTTGGTTTGAATAACAATAAGTTTCTTGAGCATGCTCAGTAAAATCCATTAGATATTGTCAGAGTTCCGTATCTTCTGGACATGAGCATCTGCATTATTCGCCAGAGTGAGTGATGGGACTGGAAGAGAAGCATATTCAGCAACAGAAGTGCTACTTACAAAAGATTCCATTATAGCTTTGTTAGATGTCTAAGAAGTTTTTCATTCTTCTTCTCACCCCTGACCCTGTCCCTGTTGCTTTGTACTCTACAGGGTTGAAGTCTCACAATATATCTTCCATCCTTCTGACTTAGCATGTACTTAGGGCTAAAATAGGGAAGGTTGAATCTAGGAAAAAATATGTACGATTTCTTTCAGGTAAAGTCTGATGCTGCAAGTAGTTCCACATGGGCAGAGCAACTGATTCCCATGCAAATCCCCATTTCAATCAAGCGAGGAGGAAGGAAAAAAACTATAAATACATGAGACATCTGATAGTGGGTAGGATGGTGGATCCATGATCAGGCACTGATTGTCAAATGCAGTTCAGAAAGGGAGGGTGACTGAGAAATCATTTAAATAATGACAATAATAGTAGTTGCAGGCAGCACTGGCCAGCTCAGAGCTCAATGAGCAGATCCTTAGCTAGTGCAAATTGTCTTAGCAACACTGGCTTCATTGAAGCTATGACTATTTACACCAGCTGAGAATCTGCCCCTCTAATCTCCAATGTTATTGGTTTGCACTACTAAGAAGATGCACCAAGAGGGATATTTCTCTTTTACAGTGAAGTATCTCATGTACTGTAGCACAGTGCTTTGTACTGCAACCCTTAATTTAGAGATGCAATATAGTCCCCTGAAAAAGAATTCAGGCTCCCTGCTAAAAATTAAGCAGCTAAAAGAAATCTCCATGAAAACCAATTCTGTTAATAAAACAAACCTGTTCAATTTCCAAAGAGGACAAGAGAAGGGAAGACTAGCACACTGAAACCAGAGAAGTCTGAAAAGTAACAGAGCTAAAATACCACAATAAATAATAGTATATTGTCATCATAAAAAATGTCAAATATTTGATTCGTTCATCTTGCCAGAATAACTAGTTTTGGTCAGTTTTTCAAACATAAAATAACCTCTGCTTATTTGACCACAAAGACTTGAGCAGGGAAAGTACAGAATGCAGCTCTTTGTGCTACTCCACTGAAGTTACTTGAAATGGGTCAAATGTTTCCCCTTCCACTTCTGTGCATAAATGGTCTGGTCTCACTTACATAGCACAGTTGTGTGCACCTGCAAAAGCAGGTGGAGTCTGGTTTGAAAAGGGAACTTAATTGGTTACATGTCAGATCAAAGTATGCTGCACATTTGAAAATAGACACGATTATTTAATAACAAAATATTTAGTTACCACATTACTTGCTATGTTGTATGGTTCTATTTAGGCCAACTATAATACTCTGGCACCATCTTTAAAAAATTATGCCTACTGCTATGTTAATTGAGCTTTTGTACAGACTTAAAAACTGATTGTTAATTCAGGACGATTCTGCAAACCATTATGACTATGTTTAGTGTTTATCGTCCAATTTATCACTTTGTAAAATTCAGCCACATGACTTCCTGAGACAGTGAATCCTCTACATACAATATTGCAGCATGAAGTTGGCTGCACCGAGTATTGTAACATTTCCTTCCTTTCATTCTTTTTTCCAAATTGGATTTCTTTTAATTTCACTGAGTGAACCCTGGTTCTGCTATTATTGGACAGTATAGAAAGGAAGAAGGGATCACAAAGTTTAGATCTGGAATTGTATCTGAATTGATTAATTAATTACAACATGTTTATTACAGTAGTACTTAGGGACCAACAAAGAGCAAGGCCCCGCTGTGCCTAGGCACTGTACAAACATAGAGCAGTATATTTTAAACCCAGGCTCAGACTCAGATTTAAGACCAACCCCCACCACTGCCATCCACACACCAAGCTTTCTAACACAAACCAGAAGACTTTCAGAATATGGGCCTAGGGACTCACCCAGGGGTTTGGGTCCAAGTTTTTGTCTCACTGGGAAGCTGGTCCAAGCCCCCTCATTTTGCAGCATAGAGATATGCAGAGGCCCAGATCACCAGGCTCATGGTCAGAGAGTTTGCCAATGGTATCCCATAATCCCCTAGGCCTGCCGCTCCCAGCCCTTCTATCCTCAAACTTCTCACTCAACTCCCAGTTGAATGGAATTGGAAGCAACAATCAAATACTGATGCTTCACTTTGAACCCTTCCTTTGCAAGTGGTCTGCTCAACTGTAAGCACAGCTAACCCTGTTGTGTGTTAGCTGTGCTCATCACTAAAACGTCTGACACCAGGAATGAAAAAAGGATTGCAGTACCACACCCAGCTGCTAGAGATGCTCAAGAGGTGAGTGCTCTGTTACACAGAAGTACTGCCAGTGGAGAGCCTGCATCTGTGGAATCAACCCCTCAAAGTAATCTTGGTGCTGTTGCCAGTCCTGGATTAGGCGATGCCACTAAAGCTGTTACAATACTTGAAGGACCAGTCTGGGGACAGTCCTGGGGTATGGTATGTTTCATCCTCTATTTGTTTTGTTATTGATGGTAAGAATAAGAGAGATTTCTGGGTTATGCTCAATTAAAGTATTATTACAAACACAAGGTTGTAGTGTGTTTCCCTTGAGGGTGAAATCCAGGCCATTTCCTTGGTGCCATCCCTTCCCCCAGACAGCATGTGGGATTAAAAATGGATAGCAGGAAATGAAAAAATAGTTAAGCAATTAGCATTAACATTTTACAAGATACATGCTTATTGTTAGAAAGATGGGTTGGGGTATTAGACTTATGGCGCTTATTTTTCTTTTCCTGAAAGTGCAGCACAGCGTATAACTCAGCCAGGCCAGACCATCCTCCTGGCATAGCTGAAGTGGTTTGGACTGCCTGTATTGTCAGCCCAAATAGAAGCAGTGAGTATATTTTAGTCTGGGTCTGCAAGTATTATGAATCCAAATGATAGCAGTGGATGTGTTTGGTCCTGGGCTGCAAGGCTAATCTGTGCAGGAATGGAGGGTAATTTTAAGGAGGCTGTAATGCATCTCTATTCTAAATCAGAATCTTATTGACTTGCCATGAATGTCACTCTTTCCTGGCTGGCGATGCATGCAAGCTTCTCACAGAGCAGGAACTCTGTACATTCAGCTAAACTCCAGGACAGTGCAGATTCACTGGGGCTGCCTCTGTAGCTCATAAGCCCCTTCCATTTGTTGATGTGTGGTCAGTCATCAGATGCGGGAAAAAATCTCCATAGCATAGATGGATGGCTCTCCTGGCTGGCCTGGAATATAATTCTTGCTTCCATTCAGGCACCTCTAGGACAACAATGTGCAGAGCTTGCTCTGCCGGAAAGGACTGTAAAAGCATAGCTAGTAACAGGGTCCTTCATTACAACCACCTCCCCCAAGGGAAAAACTGGGGATTTATAAATGATTTTAATTGATTTTGGTATGTGAATCTCACCATGATGTGTGTTGGCTTGGAGCGTAGCTTACGGGAGCTTCTGAACAGACCAGTGAATTTTCTGTGAATAAAATAAAACCAAATGATAAAACATATCATCCTGTGACCTTGAAGTGATGCAGCTCCTGCAAAAGGGTAGAAATCTTTTTCTCATGGTCAGACAATAATGTGCTCTTTCATTTTCCTTGGAAGGCCCTTCCATTTCTGCTAGGCTAAACATGAATCAGAAGCATGGGCTAGTGGACACTCACCCTATGTACAGGAAGGAAGACCGAGAAGAACAAAATGATGCAGGGCAATTTGACCAAGAGCTTGAATACCAGAGAGAGCTGGGACACCCCTAGACATTTTTCCCATGCTCAGTCCCTGCTGAGGATGCTGGCCCCAGCACTTTGCCCAGCAAACCCAGTGGAGTGGGAGGACTTGGGCTCCCCTACCAAAACCTGCCTCTTCATGTCGAGGGGCCTAAACTCCCTGTCCACTAGGAGACACTCCCCACAAGTGCTGACCATCACACCAGCTCTTTGTTCATTACCTATAATCAGGGTTCCTCCCCTGCCATTCACCTATTCCTGTTAATTTCTTCTTGTGAAGTCCCCACAATCTCTTCATTAGCATTTGACTTAATATTCAAATAGCCTCCGATTGTAAGACACACTACACAATGGTCAGCCAAGGAGATAAGTTTCTCTCGCCTCCTGTCTGGTAGAAGTGGGCTTATGGCATATCAGCTCTTTACCTCCCTTTGCCTACAAGGCCCTAAAATATAATTCCCTACACACACACACACACATATCTCCTTACATATCATCCACACATATCTTTCACAAAGATTATGATGACCAGTGTGACACTGGTTTTTAGTAGAGACCTTGCATGACACTCTTTGGTGAACTAGAATGTAAATACCAGGCCAGGGAGGGACCTTCAGGCAGTCCTTTCCTTTGCCCCCTTCTGGGAGTAACACTGCACCTGAGCAGGCCAGGCTGGGAGGTGGGGACTGACCATGCCCTCAGCCACATTACTCTTTGGTGAACTAGAATGTAAATACAAAACCCAGGGGACCTCTGTGCCTTCAGCCAGCTGGCATCCAGAGGTTTTTGGGTCACCATAGTGCTGATTGCCTCAAAAACCTCTACCAGTTGACTTGCCAACACCATACTGACTAGCCACATACCTATAGCAGTCAGAGGTAGCCAGCTTCCAGATAGCTATAACAATCTGCTTCTGGAGAAGCATGCACACCCATTGGCTCAGCTGGGTGTATTGGCAGGCTAAGAGCACTTCCAGTAAAGTGCCATGAGTTGAACATACAAGGTCTCCCACATTACACCATGTACCAAGCCCTAGAGCAGCTACAGCAAGTGAGGGCGCAAAGAACCCTGAGATAAGTCCCTAGAAGCAACAGGGTCTGACTCATGTCAGCATAGCACAGTATGGACATCTCAGCATGGTTATGGGGCTCTCATAGCAATGTAGTGTGGACAGTTCACATAGCAATACAGAAAGAACAGTTCCACAGGTCAGGGGCGGCTGTATGTTTCTTGCCGCCCCAAGCACAGCAGTCAGGCGGCTTTCGGCGGCATGCCTGCGGGAGGTCCACTGGTAACGCGGATTCGGTGGCATGCCTGCAGGAGGTCCACTGGTCCCGCGCCTTCGGCGTCCCCGCCACTGAAGCCGTGGGACTGGCAGACCTCCCGCAGGCATGCCACCGAAGGCAGCCTGACTACCGCCCTCACAGCGACTGGCAGGCTGCCCCCCCGCGGCTTGCCGCCCCAGGCACGCGCTTCGTGTGCTGGTGCCTGGAGCCACCCCTGCCACAGGCGCGGGTCACATAGACCCAGGTTTACTAGGCAGTGTAGACATACCCTCAGTAGCAAGGATGGGGTCTGTACTGATATGCCCCAATATCGGAGGTTGGATCCCAGCCACTTTTTATCTTATTATTCAGTGAGTTATCTATTTTGTCCTCAGTACGTGCAAGTCCCTTGGCAGATCTAGTGGTTACGTGTGTGTTTTGAATGGGGGACCTAGACTCCCTAGTTGCTTTACATTTTCAAGTAATATTTATGTGTTGTTTGTATTGTGGTCATGCCTAGGAACCTGTCATGGAACAGGACCCCCTAAAGCTAGGCAATGTACAAACAAAACAAGAAGACAGTCCCTGCCCTAATGTCTTCTGCCTTTACTTGCCGGCCCTTACTGTAGCAGGTTGGGCTTTTTTGGCAGGTTTGTGTTGTCTGTTGCCATGAACACTTCTTTTCACATTAGTAGATGGTCCTAGCCAGTAAAAAGATGTATATACATCCATCCATATACACAAGCCCCATTAGGCCAGGAATGCTGCTCATACATGAGGTTGACCTTCTCAAGAAGAAAGTGCACATGGGCAAAAACTGAGCACAATCTTCAGTGCACCTAGGATCAGCAGGACTTGCTCAGTGGTAGGGAACATATATATGTAAATGAATTTTGTTCCTTGAGTATTGCTATACCTGATTCTTGGCCCATCCTTCTCCTTCCTCCACTGGAACTAGGTAGTCCTCAGAACCTTCAAGCCTTCAGTAGAGGGATGAGTTTGCAGCCAGCTTTCTCTCCCCTTTAAATTTTGAAAATGGAAAAACAAACTCCTGCAATTAGGGCTGGAGGCATCTCCCATCTCAAATCATAGAGCAGCAGGTGATTAAGATTCCATCCATCAACTGACAATGAGTCCCATTTTGATTTGATGCTGTGTGGGACTGCCTCATCATCCCAGTCTCCCTCCATCACATTGTCATTCATGGATGTGAACTTTCATCCATATGGCCATTGTCTTCGCTCCATCACTGAGCTCCATTTTGGAAACAGGGATTTGGGCTGTACAGTCAGCCAGAGAAGAATCTGCCCCCCTTTAAGACAATAGGGGATGAACTGTAATGCTGCCTTAAGTATCAGTCATTATTGCCTGCGAGGTAGAATTACAGACTCCAACTGAATTTATATAGTTGCTTCCAAAAGTGAAGCACCTCCTCAAGACAGGCAATAATTTGCTGGATAGATCCTTAAACAATTATACTATTCAGCAAAGCATTTAGGCACATGCCTTGCTGAATCAGGGCTGTCATCTATTTTTATTTTTTAAGAGTTCAGGGCCTTTTGATTATACAAAAAAGTAATCAATCATAAATGAACATACTTTTTAAATATAAATATTTATAAGAATTAGAGCATTGCTTTTAGAAGGTATTTGTTAGGAAGGATTACTATGAGGAGCACAAACTTCAAAAACTTCACAAAGGTTTACAGAGATATAATCACTAAAGTTAAAAAAAGTTCCACCATTCTGGTTTTATGTTCTCTTATCCCCAGCTGTAAATAAACTTTAATAAAATGTGTCAATAATCTGAAACCCATTTTAACCTGTCTCCTTCACGACCCTGATGGCTATAGTAATGATCTTCCTCTGATGGATCACAGCTGATCAGGGTCATTCACTGATAAACACATTTCAGAGGATTTTACCTTCTATCTCAGTTAGAAATTCTTATCCTATAATAGTGTGTCCTGGCAGAAAATGCTTTTGACTCCCAATTTTTCATTTCTTTGTAGTGCTACTGGTAACTTTCTGGTTTGAACACACAGGGGTACATTCTGCCTTCGGGTGCACATCTACAACCCCATTAGTATCAGCGTGCAAAAGAAGACAGGTTTTGAGCCAAGATAGTCTCTTTGGAGAGAGAGAAATTAAAGGTCATTTACCAGGGAAAGTAAACAGGGTTGGTGTCCTTCTTTGTGATGCATTAAAAGGGCCTGGAAGTTACTTTCCTCTGTTTGTACATATATTAGGTCCTTAGGTCTTGTCTTCATTGTTTATTGTTTATTTTGGGAAAACTCAATGGACAACTAGAGAACTGGCAGATGATGTGATAGATGCAATGCCATTTTTTATCAGAATATTTAAATTTCTTTTTCTTTGTTCTAAGGAAAGTGCCTTTGTTAAAGTTTAAATAGTTCTACCCCTTGAGAGGTCTCCCAATCCCTGGGTAAGTTCTGCAACAAAACCAAATTGAAGAACATAACTGCCATACTGGATCCCACCATGGTCCATCCTGCCTATATTGCTGGCTTTATTTGCCTGTCTCTGAGGCCTGGTCTACACTAGGCTTTTATGTCGACTTTAGCGCCGTTATATCGAATTAACCCTGCACCCGTCCACACCAGGAAGCCATTTAGTTCGACATAAAGCTCTCTTTAAATCGATTTCTGTAATCCTCCCCAACGAGAGGAGTAGCGCTAAATTCGACATGGCCATATCGAATTAGGCTAGGTGTGGATGGAAATCGACGGTAATAGCTCCGGGAGCTATCCCACAGTGCACCACTCTGTTGACGCTCTGGACAGCAGTCCGAGCTCGGATGCTCTGACCAGCCACACCCCCGGGAAAATTTGAATTCATTTTCATTTTCCTGTCTGGGCAGTTTGAATCTCAGTTCCTCTTTGGACATCGAGGGGAGCTCAGCAGCAGTGGCAACTATGCAGAGCTCTCCAGCAGAGATGGCCGTGCAATCTAATAGAAAGAGGGCCCCAGCATGGACTGATCGGGAAGTCTTGGATCTCATCGCAGTGTGGGGCGATGAGTCCGTGCTTGCCGAGCTGCGCTCCAAAAGAAGGAATGCTAAGATCTACGAGAAGATCTCCAAAGCCATGGCAGAGAGAGGCTACAGCCGGGATGCAACGCAGTGCCGCGTGAAAATCAAGGAGCTGAGACAAGGCTACCAAAAAACCAAAGAGGCTAACGGACGCTCCGGATCCCAGCCCCACACATCCCGTTTCTACGAGGCACTGCATTCCATCCTGGGAGCGGCCGCCACCACTACCTCACCCCTGACCGTGGACTCCGAGGATGGGATCATGTCCGCGGCCGGTTCCTCGTCGGACATGACAGCGGACGGGGAAGATGAAGAAGGAGATGAGGAGGACGAGGCAGTCGACAGCGCTGGCACCGCTGATTTCCCCGACAGCCAGGAGCTCTTGATCACCCTTACCGAGATCCCGTACCAACCGTCCCCATCCCTTACCCCGGACACAGAATCAGGGGAAGGATCAAGCAGTAAGTGCTGTAAACATGTAAACATTTATTTAAAACAGAACGGTAATATTTATACTATTAACAATGTACATTTATAAAAGTTCTGTAAACTAGTAAAAAAATAATCAGGTACAAAACAGGAATATTTACAAAGGTAACAAATGGGTTTTCATGATTTCTCTGTCTTAGGCTCTTCTCAATTTAGTCCCAAGTGTTTTAAAAAATTTTCACAATGTCCGTTACTCCATGATTCCCAGGCCCAAGACGCTCCACTCCATAGTCCCAGTGCACCTACGCGAAAATCCGGTCAATGTGGCCGGGGATCGACGAGAAATCCTCGTAGGAGAACTCCTCGTAGGTCTCGTGGAGGTAGAGCTCAAGCCTGTTGATCAGGTTCCGGGGTAGGGCGATCTTAGTGGGCCCTCCGTGGTAGCAGACATGCCCCCTCCACGCCACAATCAAGTACTCCGGGATCATGGCCCGACATAGCATGGCGGCATACGGCCCCGGTTTCTGCATGCTTTCCCGCAGCATGCGTTCTCTCTGGGTGTCCGGGATCCTCAGGAGGGTGATGTCGCTCATGACGCCCTGCTTTGAATTAGGGAGGGGAATGTTAGTATTGGGACTGCTTTACAGCCACGCGGTGGAGGGAGAGGGGCAGCATACAGGGATCTTTCCCTGGGACAGCCGCGAGGGGGTGGGACAGGGGCAGAGTTGATGCTGTCCTGATTGCTGGCAGCAGAGACTGGCATTGCTTTCAATGTGAAAGGAGGCCAGTGCTACTGCTGGAGTTTTAAGCAGCCACAAGTCTACGGCTTACCATTATTGCCCGCTCCAGAAGTTCAGGTCTCCAGCCACAGTTCTCTGATCACTCCAAGACCTCCGCAAGTCCACAGGCACTGAAGGCGACGGCCGAAAATTCGACCTTGTCCTGAGTGCGCATGTGAGAGGTGCAGTGCATGGTCTTGTTCACAGAGAAAGACTAGGTTCTTTGTATACAATTTCATTTATCTGTCTCAGGAATTCACTCCCTTTTCACAATTCACACAGACACATCTGCGACTGTCTCCCAACCCAGCCTCTCAGCACACTCCCAGAGGCTAGCGCAGATTAGGCGGAGGAAGAAGAAGACGCGTGAAGACATGTTCTCAGAACTAATGGGATGCTCCCGAGCCCAGGCAGCCCAGCAGACACAGTGGAGGGAGAACTTGTCACAAATGCACCGAGCAGTCATGGAACGGGAGGAGAGGTGGCGTCAGGAGGACCAACAGGCTACTGAAAAGCTGCTTGGACTAATGAGGGAGCAAACGGACACGCTCCGGCGCCTTGTGGATGTTCTGCAAGACCGGAGGCAGGAGGACAGAGCCCCGCTGCAGTCTATCTGTAACCGCCCTCACCCGCCACCAAGTCCCACACCACCCTCACCTAAAGTCCAAAGAAGGAGGGGCGGCAAGGGACGTTAAAACTTTCAGTCAACCCCTGCAGACTGCTCTAGCACTAGAAGGCTGACATTCCCCAAAATTTCATAAGTCCTTTCCTACCCACCTCACACAAGCCCCTTCCCCCCTCCAGACAGACTCTCCCTCAAAAGAACCTGACTGAAACAGCAATGAACAGAAACAAACATTTTATTGCGAACCAGACATGAAACGTGGGGGGTGAAACTTGGACGGGGGCTTGGTAATTGGACAGGACAGTGACCTTTAGCAGGGTACAGAGGCGGTGTCAGGTCCAGCATTTTGACACATACACAGTGCAGTCACTGGTTACCCTGGTCAGTCTGGGAGGTGTTTTTCATGTTCTGGGGAGGGGGAGGGTTGCTCTGTGACTTTGTGGCGGGGGAGGGCAGTTACAGATCTTATGCAGCGGTCCTTATCCTGGCTCACTGATCCACGCAGCAGGGGATCTGTAACCCTACCCCCCCTGCCAGAAAGTCACATAGCCGACACATACACACAGTCCCCCCCAGGAGTGCTGGCAGGCTCCATTGAAATAACCAGTCCACCAGTGCGGAGCCTGTCATTCCGGGAGTTTAGAAGCATCATTTGCATCAGAACACTAAACCCGCCCCCCGCCACAGTCTGCGTCCCCGGTTTAAAATATTCCCGCGAAAACAGCAATACAGACAACGGTGTTCATTAACAAAATAGGAATGATTTTATTTTTTGGGAAGGGGGTGAAGGGGGTATGTAACTGGAGAGGATAGTCCAAATGAACTGGGTAAAGAAACGGGGGCAGGTTCAGCTTTTCTGTCCACAAACTGAAAAGTCACTGGTTGCCCTGCTCACTCAGGAACCTAGCTTTCAAAGCCTCCCGGATGCACAGGGCGTCCCGCTGGGATCTTCTAATGGCCCGGCTGTCTGGCTGGACGTAATCAGCAGCCAGGCTATTTGCCTCTAGCTCCCACCCCGCCATAAAGGTCTCCCCCTTGCTCTCACACAGATTGTGGAGCACACAGCAAGCTGCAATAACGATGGGGATATTGGTTTCGCTGAGATCACAGCGAGTGAGTAAGCTTCTCCATCTCCCTTTGAGACGGCCAAAAGCACACTCCACCACCATTCTGCACTTGCTCAGCCGGTAGTTGAAGAGTTCTTTTTCTGTGTCCAGGGCGCCAGTATAGGGCTTCATGAGCCAGGGCATTAGCGGGTAGGCTGGGTCCCCGAGGATGACTGTAGGCATCTCCACATCCCCAAGAGTTATTTTGTGGTCTGGGAAGTAAATACCTTCCTGCAGCCGTCTAAACAGACCAGAGTTCCTGAACACGCGAGCGTCATGAACCTTGCCCGGCCATCCGACGTTGATGTTTGTAAAACGTCCCCGATGGTCCACCAGTGCTTGCAGCACCATTGAAAAGTAGCCCTTTCTATTGATGTACTGGCTGGCCTGGTGGTCCGGTCCCAGGATAGGGATGTGAGTCCCATCGATAGCCCCACCGCAGTTTGGGAATCCCATCGCGGCAAAGCCATCTATGATGACCTGCGCGTTTCCCAGGGTCACTACCTTTGGGAGCAGTACCTTCACGATTGCCTTGGCTACTTGCATGACAACAACCCCCACGGTAGATTTGCCCACACCAAAGTGGTTCGCGACTGACCGGTAGCTGTCCAGCGTTGCAAGCTTCCAGAGGGCTATGGCCACTCGCTTCTGGACAGTGAGGGCTGCTCGCATGCGGGTGTCCTTGCGCTTCAGGGCAGGGGACAGCAACTCACAAAGTTCGAGGAAAGTCCCCTTCCGCATGCGAAAGTTTCGCAGCCACTGGGATTCATCCCAGACCTGAAGCACTATACGGTCCCACCAGTCCGTGCTTGTTTCCCGGGCCCAGAATCGCCGTTCAACAAAATCCACATGCCCCATTGCCACCGTGATGTCCTGGGCGCTGGGGCTCGTGGTTTCTGACAGCTCTGTGCCACTCTCCGACTTCAGGCTCTCACGGCGGTGCCGTAGCCTCCTCGCCCGATTTCTCTGCATCTGCCTCAGGGAAAGGTGTATGATAAGCTGCGAGGTGTTGAGAACGGCCACAAGTGCAGCGATGGTCGCAGCGTGATCCATGCTCGCAGTGCTGTGGCGTCCGCGCTGTCACTGACCAGAAAAGTGCGCGAACTGATTTCCCGCCGGCGCTTTCATGGAGGGAGGGAGGGCGTTAGTGACGGATGGATGACGACAAATTTTTTTTACCCAGAAGGCATTGGCGGCTCGACCCAGAATTCCGATGGGCAGCGGGGACTGCGGGAACTGTGGGATAGCTGCCCACAGTGCACCGCTTCCAATATCGACGCTCGCCCCGTTAGTGTGGACTCACAAAGTCGAATTACTGTCCTTAGTGTGTCCTTAGTGTGGACACACACGTTCGACTTTGCAATATCGATTCCACATATTCGATTTAAGTAAAATCGAATTACCCTCGTAGTGTAGACATACCCTGACAGTGGCCCACACTGGAGATTCATGGGGAGTGTACAGAACAGGGCAATTATGGAGTGATCTATCCCTGTCTTCCATTTCCCGCTTCTAGTAGTCAGAGGTTTAGGATTGTCCTGAGTATGGGGCTGCATCCCTGACCATTTTGGCTAATAGCCATTGATGGACCTAACCTCCCTGAACGTATCCAGTTCTTTTTTGAGCCCAGTTATACTTTTGGACACCACAACATCCCATGGCAATGAAATCAACAGATTAACTGTGCGTTGGGTGAAAAAGTGCATAAGAACATAAGAATGGCCATACTGGGTCAGACCAATAGGCCATCTTGCCCAGTATTCTGTCTCTGACAATGTCAAGAACCTCCTCTTATTTGTATTAATCCTGTTACCTATTAACTTCATTGGGTAACCTCTGATTTTTGGATTGCATGAAAGGGTAAATAATACTTCTCTATTCATTTTTTCCACCTCATTCATGAATTCATAGACTTCTCTCATATCCCCCGCTTAGTCATCCCTTTTCTAAGCTGCACAGCCCTAATATTTTAGTAACTCCACAAAAAGAAGCTGTTCCATGCTCTTGATCACCTTTGTTGCCCTTCTCTGAACTTTTTCCAATTCCATAATATCCCTTTTGAAATGGGGCAGCCAAAACAGGAATAGCATTCAAAGGGTGGACTCTTTCTTATTTTTTATTGCTTTGCTAATAGTTTCTAATATGTTATTAGCCTTGTTGACTGCTGCTGCACATTGAGTGGAAGTTTTAAGAGGATTAGCCACGGTGACTTCAAGATCTCTTGCTTGGGTGGTTACAGCTAATTTAGAAACCATCAACGTATATCAGGGCCGGCTCCAGGCACCAGCCCAGCAAGCAGGTGCTTGAGGCGGCCAACGGAGAGGGGTGGCACGTCCGGCTCTTCAGCGGCGGGTCCCTCACTCCCTCTCGGAGCGAAGGATCAGCCGCTGAATTGCCGCCGAAGACTGAAGCGGCGGAGGTAGATCTGATCGCGATCACGGCTTTTTTTTTTTTTGCTGCTTGGGCGGCAAAAACCCTGGAGCCGGCCCTGATGTATATGTATATTAGGGATTATTTTTTCCAGTGTGCATTACTTTGCACTTATCAACATTGAATTCCCTCTGCCATTTTGTTGCCCAATCACCTGTTTTATAAGATCTCTTTGTAACTTTTCACAGTGTGCTTTGGATTTACCTTTCTTGAATAATTTCATATTGTCTGCAAACTTTGCCACTTCACTATTCACCCCCTTTTTCCAGATCACTAATGAATATATGGAACAGTACTGGATCCCAGGACAGATCCTGGGGGGGGGGGGAGAAAGCCCACTGTTCACTTCTCTCCATGTGAAAACAGACCATTTATTTCTACCCTTTATTTCCTATCTTTCAACCAGTTAATTCATGGATGAAAGCCCATCCCCACTGAAGTTAATGGCAAAATGCCCATTGACTTTAACAAGGCCAGGATTTCACCCAACTTTTCTAATATTTTGAAGGTAAAACAGCAATAAACCTTTTTAAAAAGTCATACACCATAAATCCATTTATTTCTTCACAGACCACCTTTAGTGACATTTTAATGTATTGCAAAATAATTTGCACCAAAGGATATTTATGGAGAATTCATTAATACAATTTAACGTCAGTGAATACTTGTAAACTGGTCGTATCCACTTCTGACTTTACTGTGTGTCACCAAAGTGTGCTTGAGTAATAACATATGACTGCTGCCCTCTGGGATGCTCACAGTATGAGATGTGTATCCTATGAGGCTCTCTCTGTGAGAAAAATATTTAAAACATAAATATTAGCCACAAAATGTCAACTTACCTCATTCAGTTTATGCAAGTTCAGGGACTGAGTAAGGGAGCTCTTGAAATTTTAGTAAAAAGGGTGTAACTGTTAAAGTGAACAGAGGTATTCTTGATTTGCACTGGTGTCACTGAGATCAGAATCTGGCCCTGTGGGGGGAGGCAGGGGGTACATGGGAAGAATGCTCCCGGTGATTGGCTTGCAGCGTGAAGCTCTGGTTGTGAATGAGGAGAAAATGAGAAAACTAAAATCAACTTTTTAGGGCAAAACTTTTGGAGCAAAGCCCTGGCCCCAGGCTGGAGGAGATATGGAAGAGGCTGTGCTGCAGTGAGAGCCTTCACACAGAATTCTGAGTGGTTGGAAAACCAGTAACCATTTTCATGGGACTTTTTTTTTAAATTGTCAATGTTTCAACAGCTAGTCAACCTCCCTCACCCCCCTCAATTTATACCAAATTTTAATTAAAAAAATCAGTTTTTCCCCATTAAAAATTGATTTTATACCCAAATTTTAAGTGAAAACTCAAAATGTAGACCAATGCTGCTCAGAAGCCTACAATAGTTATGCTACCCAAAAGGGTGTGCATGTATTTCCCTCCACTCTCAATCTCCACGCCCCTCACAACCAGCCCCTCACAGCCAGCTCTGCTGGCTAATGCAGACGTCTGTGCTCACCTGAGCCCTTTCTCTGAGGCTAGCTCTGCTACCAGCCCTAGGTCTATTTGATGCTTTTACTCACTGATCATATTATGAGTGGCACAAGATGAGCCTGAAGTTCCTTGTGACGTCTCCTGCCTGTCTTCTTCACCTGTGCAAGGCCAACCTCAATCTCACTCTGAGGCCTGGTCTACACTAACCCCCCAAGTCGAAGTAAGGTACGCAACTTCAGCTACGTGAATAACGTAGCTGAAGTCGACATACCTTACTTTGAACTTACCACGGTTCAGACGCGGTCCACACACGGCAGGCAGGCTCCCCGTCGACTCCGCGGTACTCCTCTCGTTGAGCTGGAGTACCGCAGTCGACGGCGAGCACTTCCTGGTTCGATTTATCGCGTCCAGACCAGACGCGATAAATTGAACCAGGAAGTTCGATTTCCAGCCGCCGAACTAGCGGCTAAGTATAGACCAGCCCTTAGTGTTCTAGGTTTTCGACATAGGCGTGCGCACGGGATGTGCTGGGTGTGCCCAGACACACCCTAATGCAGGGGTGGGAAAATGGCTCCACTCTCCCGGCGTGGCAAGCTGCGGGGTCCGCGCTCCCAGGCCGGAGCGCCCCGCCGAGCGCAGCAAGCCACCAGCCCCTCCCCCGCCTTGTCCCCTCCCCTGGAGCCATGCCGCTGCGCACGCAGCGCTCTGGTGGCCGGGGCTGCATGCTCCCTCAGGGTAGACACGCTCCCCACTCATCCGGAGCCATGCCGCCGCACGTGCAGCATTCTGAGGGGCAGGGCTGCGCGCTCTCACGGGACAGCGTATCTAGCTCTGCGCGGAGCAAAACATGCTGCTAGGAGTCTCATGGTAAGCGGTCCGGGGCCGGGGGGGTTGGATAAGGGGTGGGAGCAGTCAGGGGACAGGGAGCAGGGTGGGTTGGATAGGAAGTGGGATCCCAGGGGGGTGGTTAGGGGTGAGGGGTCTCTGAAGGGGGCAGTCAAGGAGCAGGGGGGGTTGGATGGGGTATGGAAGTCCCGGGGTCTGTCAGGGGGCGGGGGTGGATAGGGGTCAGGGCAGTCGGGGGACAGGGAGCAAGGAGGGTCCTGGGGGGGCAGTTAGGGTGGGGGGTCTGTGGAGGGGGTGGTCAGGGGACAAGGAGCTGGGGGGGGTTGGATGAGT
>NW_020664561.1:43284234-43334195 GCF_002925995.2 Terrapene triunguis
GGGGGGGGGGGTGGGGGGGGTTGGATGAGTCGGGAGTTCTGGGAGGGGTCTATCAGGAGACGGCGTGTGGAGAGGGGTTGGGGCAGGCAGGGAGCAGTGGGGCTTGTATGGGTTGGGAGTTCTGGGGGTCCTGTCAGGGGTCAGGGAGCGGTTGGAGTGGGAGTCCCGGGGGGTCTGTCTGGGGGCAAGGGTGTGGATAAGGGTCGGGGCAGTCAGGGGACAGGTAGGGGGTAGGCTCCTAGGGGGGGCAGTCAGGGGACAAGGAGCAGGGAGGCTTAGATAGGGGATGGAGTCCTGGGGGCCAGTTAGGGGCAGGGGTCCCAGGAGGGGGTAGTCAGGGGACAAGGAGCAGGTGGGGTTGGGGGTTCTGAGGGTGCAGTCAGGGGGTGGGAAGTAGGAGGAGTGGATGGGGCAGGCCAGGGGCGGGTCTAGGGCAGGGTGGAGGCGGGTCTAGGGCGGGGCTCCCTGGGTACACACCCTAATGAAATGTGCTGCGCATGCCTATGGTTTTTGATTTGAAGACATCTGGCCTTGGCAGGTTTTTCCAGTTTCATTTCAGCTCCAGGGATCTTCTTCATCTCAGTTGCCGATAGCTGTCTGAATATCACTAGTGGCAAGGATTTTCCATTCCATGTAACACGGAGTTTGCTTCAGTCATGCCACAGAAAGACATGACCAATATTTTGAAAGTGTGGCGACACAGCAGGAGAAGCTGCAAAATGTTGCCATGTCCCATAAGACCAGCCACATCATAGCCAGCATCTCGGATTTCCCACAACTGCATCTTGAAGCTTTAAAAGTTTCATTTTTGCCTTTAAAATGCCTCTTTGAGCATTACCTGTGTCCAGAGGAACAGTTTAAAAATGAAAAACTGGATTTTATAGCTTTAAATGAGGCTGCAGGGGACCTGATACCCAGCCACATATGCTTTGCTCGAGTTGTATACTTCTATTCTCTTGCAACATAAAGGCCTGATAGTTCAAGTCTCTTTGCATGTGGAACTATCAGTGTTTGGGTATGGGAGTTCTGGGCATGAAGGGCTTTCAAGATTGTTTACTGCTACCATATTACATCAGTTACATGCAGTTTCTCTTTTCTTATATAAATATTCAAAACATTTATTAATTTAACCCGTTTCTCTAGTATTAAAATGCTTCTTTTAGTGCAGGCAATGAAACATCTAAAATAAGCTTTTTAACCATTCAAAGCCTAGCTAAAAAGAGATGGGTATTAATAGTGTCCTTCCATACTGTTCATCCATAGATTTAACAAATCTATTTATCTCTGATTTGTCGCAAAATGTCTTCATGTTTTGGATATTGCCTTGGGGTACTGAATAAGCAACTTGTATGATCATTTAGGTGGTACCACGTCACCAACATATACCTGCATTGTTGTTGATGGGAAATAAACTTCCATATTAGCTGAATGAGGCCCATATGAAGTAATTCTAGATCAGGCCCTTAGCAAATAATTCAGGTTATTACATTAACAATGCATTTGTAACTTGGCAGGAAGAATAAATATTTTAATATCGGATTATCTATAGCAATGGTTGAAATGAGTTCACTGAAAATAAGGATTTATGAATAATGGAAGTAATATTTCACCATATATGGGGAAAAGACCTTATTTATAATTATCTCAACATTGGCAAAATAGTTGTCATAAGGAGTTATTCAGGAGCATGAGAATTTTAGAAAATTAATGCCTTTTATTAGACACAATTAATATTATAAAAGTTAAAATGGATGCTTGAACATTTGCTTCAAGCTATAAAGGCGTTCTTAAAGTGTGTTGGAAATGTTAACAAGTGAGTCACCAGAACACCATGCTAGAACTAGTGGTTCAAGTCACTAGAACTGTATCATGCTAGTGTAAGCCATAGGTGAGCATGTATTACGGGATCCCTCTGTGCCCAATCTGAAAAAGATATGAATCCGTTACAGCCCTAGCTAGAGAGTATTAGCTGATCATGCTTTTTGCTTTGGAAATCCCCAGTTCAGTCCTTGGTGTCTCAGATAAGATGGCAGCCATTCCACCAGCACATCTAAGGATTCAGAGTAGCACATTTTCAATTTAACTGTGCTTTATTATAATTGTCTGTAATATTGAATGAAATCTCAGCCTGAAAATATTAGCTGAAACAATGATCCACCACACTGTGAAAATATGTGGACTTGTCTGCTTTCTGAAAAGAACAGCAACCATTCTAAGTTGTTCTCAGTCAGCTGTAGTTTTCCACTGATGCCATGCACTGAAATGTGGTGACGACGCAGGAAAGGAAACAGAACACCAGGTTTGTTGGTAGCCAGTGAGCTTTACAAGCCTCCTGCAAAAAGCCTCTCAGGAAAACTTTTCCTGGGGTTTTTATTCTTCTCCTTACTTTGTTTACAACTCTTCTTAGTGGTTACATTTTTGCCCATTCAGAAGGCAGGCGGGATACATGCACACAAAATAATGAACCCATCTCTTAAGCGCGTGAACATCAGCTGCAAGGGTGATGTCATCTTGCCAATAAGTTTTCCAAACATAGGCGCTAGAACAAGGTCACTCCTGCCTCATTGCCAAGGGAACAGTTTGCCGTTTTCCTGGGCTTATGATTAGGGAGCAACACATTCCTACATCCCCCACTATTTTATTTTATATGCGGTATTTAGACAAAGCACCTTTGCAGGGTAGTATACACAATACCACTAGATTGGGTAAGCATTAAACAAAGCAGCAAAATAAAACGCCAAAAATCAAAACTAAGACCCCATACTATAAAAGGGTCTTTATCCACTCTAAGGGTGGCTAACGCTGGACCTTGTCCGGCGCAATGACTAAACCATATGCTGCAAGCTGGTGGCGCAGTTCGTCCAGCCAGTCATCGGGAAGGATGGGGTGAGCCACCAGGATGTCATCCATGTAGTGGTAAATTAAGGCATCTGGGTGTGCTGCGCGAAAGGGCCGTAAGGCCTGCGCAACAAAGTGCTGACACAAGGTGGGGCTGTTTAACGTGCCTTGAGGGAGCACATTCCACTGATAGCGTGGAGTGGGCTGGGAGTGATTTAAAACCAGAACGGTAAAGGTGAAATGCGCCCAGTCCTCAGGGTGCAGGGGGATGGTAAAAAAACAATCCTTTAAATCTATTACAAACAACCGGTAATCACAGGGGATAAGGTTGGGATTAGGGGTACCACACTGCAGGGGACCCATAGGCTGTATTATTTTGTTAATGGCGCGAAGGTCCTGCAGGAGGTGCCACTTGCCAAATTTCTTTTTAATCACAAACATGGGGGTATTAAAGGGGCTAGTGGACTCCTCCACATGCCCTGCCCGTAGCTGGTCATTAACCAAGTGCTGGAGGGCCTCCAGCTTTTCCAGAGGAAGCGGCCACTGCGCAACCCATACGGGCTCGTCAGTGAGCCAACGGAGGGGGAGGGCCGTATGCCTAATCATCAATATGGATGGTGGCAGTGAACTGCATTAATAAATCACGGCCCCACAGGTTGAGATGTAGCCCCCTCCATCATCCGCCCACGGACTCGGGCCACGGCGGTGAGAGCGCCGAATCCTAACCACTAGACCACCAGGGATAAGCTGCCCGGGGCGTGCCCTCCGCCTGCTGGGGGATGCTCGAAAACTGCCCTGTGCCATATAACTGCTCAGCGAGATAGGCCCCCCCACCTTGTGCTGCTGCCGCAAGCGCCTCTCGCTGGTACTCGCTATCCCACACAACGTATTGCGCGGGAGACAGCATCATGCGACACATGTCTTTCCAATCTTGGGGGAGCAAGGAGTAACTGTTTGACACACCTTCCATGATCCCCAGGGTGAAAGTGGACCGCACCCCGGTCTCACGAACCGCCTTGCGGAGCTCGCGCAGAACCGAGTATGGGAGAGCCTCCCAGTCCACTATCTCCCCCCCATTTCCATTATCCCGCCTAGAGACGGGGAACGCCTCGAACCCACAGCTGGATTCCTCGCCTGTCAAGGGACCGGCCTCGCGCGCTCGCTGCACCGCCGCGGCGACAGCGCCCCCCCTGCCCGACCGGTAGGCAGGGGGGCGCCGCCACGGGCGGCGGCGCAGGGAGGGTCAGCTGCGGGTAGGAGGGGGGTGGCCCATCACCTGTGGGCAAAAGGGGGACCGGCTTGGGGCTGTCGGGGCCGACCCCCTCCAGCGCCTCCTTACAACGCTGCCAGAGCAGCAGATGCTGAACTGGGGCACGGGGTTCACTATACAAGGTGATCCCAATCCGTATCCAATCAGAAAGCTGTAATGACCCGCAGTCTGGATACCAGGGGCACTGGTGATCTATTTCCCTTAGAAGGTCCTCAATGTGAGCGACTGGGACAGCGACACATGATCGCTGCCGTATAATCTTTTGTAACTCTCTTGCGTGCTCCTTCTGGGCACTGGAAAGTTTCCCCCCAATACTCACGAATAAGGGGCGGCAAACAGCCGCGGGCGCGCTCGGCGTATCCAGCCGGTGAGTAGAGGGGTATCACGTCGGGGTCACCAGCTGTGGTGACGACGCAGGAAAGGAAACAGAACACCAGGTTTGTTGGTAGCCAGTGAGCTTTACAAGCCTCCTGCAAAAAGCCTCTCAGGAAAACTTTTCCTGGGGTTTTTATTCTTCTCCTTACTTTGTTTACAACCCTTCTTAGTGGTTACATTTTTGCCCATTCAGAAGGCAGGCAGGATACATGCACACAAGATAACGAATCCATCTCTTAAGCGCGTGAACACCAGCTGCAAGGGTGATGTCATCTTGCCAATAAGTTTTCCAAACATAGGCGCTAGAACAAGGTCACTCCTGCCTCATTGCCAAGGGAACAGTTTGCCATTTTCCTGGGCTTATGATTAGGGAGCAACACATTCCTACACTGAAACTTGAAGAAAATCGTCACCCTGCGCATTGCAAGAGGATGTTTGCTTTTTCAAAGATGATCAGTGCATCAGAAGGGCAATTACATTCAAGCAATGAAACTTCCTACAATGCTGAAAGTACAGGGTCATTTATTATGCTCACTGTCATCTCAGGAAGCGCCACTTGGAATGCAGTACTTCCAAACTAAATGCTTACAATGGGACTACTCAGATGGGACAGGGCTGCAGGATGAAACTCTACCATATTAGGTTAATGGCTTAGTGGTTAAAATAAGTGACCTGTGTACATTAGCTGCACATTGTATGTAGGTGCATCTCTAGTCATGAAGACTGACAGGCCCATTTAAAAAGTGAATCTGGTACAGCCAAAGGTGAGAGACACAAGTGATGAATTCACACTCCATATTACAGCCGTGGAATGGATAGTAATAGGAAATTTGGAATGTTTATCAGGCTTCTGTGTTTGTTGGAATGTTTTATAAAGTGAAGGCCAAATCCTGATAGCTATAGAGCACCCGATGAGCATCTGAAATGCTCACAGAGTTCAGTAGGAGTGGCTCACAGAAGCTCACAGAGTCTGGCCCAGAAATTGCATTCAGATTCCCATAAAAGGACTGACAGACTTCCTGCTCTCCCATGGGAATGTGCTCACTGCTTCTGTTCCATTTTCCTGGACCGGATTTTTCATTCATCAGTCAAAGTATTTTCTATTTCTCAGTGTTTCTAGGGGGAAAGGGCTAATTTAGGATTTCCCTAAAGCTTAAATATTTGTTGGTAGAAATTCAGGCTTGTCACTGTAGATGCATAATAACCTTGCTGGTAATTATAGCTGACTATGCCACTGGCTCAGTGTTAGGGAGAATATCTGCACCATTAGCTTCTAGAAAGTCTCTGACCTCAGCTCTACCCCTTTGATAAATTCTTTTCCTTTATATTAAGAGAGAGAAGAGACAGCTCCAATTCAGACACTCTCAAAAGCTTCCTTTGCCTTTATCTCTGTCCTGAGATAATCCACAGGGAAACGCTTTGAAAAAGTGTGAGCTCAATTGGAACATGTATGTCACACACATTATGATGTTACAGAAGAACTCATGGTTAAGATGTTGTGGGGTTCTTTTCTCCTCACAAACAATTATCCAACAGATTATCTAACAGGCCTTTCTTACTGCCATCCTTGAAAATTCTCCAGGCCGTAAGTAACACAATGTTTGTTCTCAACAAGTTTCCAAAAGATGAGGTCACAATGGCCAAACAGAAATGTTTCTGATGTTGGAGGGAGACCAGAAATACAAATACCATTATCACAGCCCGCCTACTCATCACAACTTCCTCCTGCATTTCCTCACAGTGACTAGGCAAGACAATAGAGCTAAGGTAAGAGGGGAAGAAAGGCACAAATCAGTTTCTAGTCAATTATCAAAACATGTAAGAATATTATTTTGATTTACACTGTGTAGTCTTCCACAAAGCAATTTAAGGATAGTGGGATTATTAATCCCTGTACAGATTTTAGCATTTGGCACTAGCATGAATATCATTGGGAAAGCAATGGGAAAATGTAATGCTACAATAAAGCACTGGTACATCTTTCTATTTGTAAAAGTAGGATGTTGCCTACTTCTCTTTTGTTAGAACTTCTCTAGCCACTTGAAATTAGCAAAGCATCTGTATAACAAAATATGCGGAGCAACTGTAAACATAAAAGAGCATGCTTTGTATGTGAGAGAAATGTGCATTTCTTGGATGATAAGTTCCCTTTGGAGGAAGCATTTCTGAAAGCAAGTCTGTTTTTTAAACTATGAAGAAGCTTTGTTAAAATACTCAAAAGCATTTGTAGTGCTCAGTGAAAGAATGCCTGTGCTTGTCTTTCTATTGCATGCTCAACACTGCCACTTTCCTGACTACAGGCTTATGTTGATCTTCAGTCTGCTACATGCTCATCTGCAGCAGCATAAGGTATGAGGTAAGGCAGAAGGAGAGCTAGATGCCCTAATGAAGGGTTTATCTAATTTATCAGCACAAATTTACTGTCTATCCTCATTCGTGTTTTCCTTTCTGGGGGCAAATGATCCTGCCCACATGATAACAATGGAATTCTCTACTTTTAGTGGGGGAATGTTCTTCACATAGGTCACCCATTTCTGCATATACAGCCTATGCACCTAGGGCTCGGAACAAGCTGAGAGTACTAGCCCCAGCAATCGGGAATACAGATCTTTGCAGTTCTTTCATTACTGGTATTTGCTTTGCTCTTGCTGCAGTTATTGTGGATTTTTCATATTATGCCACCCACACTGAATGATAATAGAATTTGTTCACTGAGGCATGTTTAAACTCTGGATAAAACACCAAAAGTAACAACAAATGAGAGAACTTGTGTAACATTGTGGCATATTGAAAAAAAATCCCTTGTTCTTGATGTGCATAATCATGTAAGAATTATTTCTGTATGTGTGGTGTCCTAAAATAATTTTAATTGGAAAAAGACTTTACAGATTCATAAAGTGTCTCCACATTTCAGTTTCATAATTAACTTGAATACAGGAGTCCATATGGCAGATGAGCAATATTTAATAAAAATAGCTGACTGGCTTGCCAGGAAAAAAACGAAGTGATGTTATTGTGGAAAGATTTGCACGTTACATAATTCATGATTTTTACAGAAGACATAGGGTTATGCCTGGGAACTGTTTTGTGTTTAGATTCTAACCAAGATATACCACAGTTTCAGTAATGAATAATGCAGATAACACAGTGCCCTCAGTGAACTATAGAGCAGAAAAAGCCGCTGACTATCTGAAACAGCTCATTAGGGGGAAAAAATGATAAATGTGAGCAATGCACATTACCTTGATGGAGAAACAGAAAAGACGCATTTTACTTTCAGAACTAATTTGTAAAAACAAGCTTGCAAATTTCCTAGTTCCTAAAGCCTGTAGGCAAATGGAGAGCTAATTAAACACAAATGATCTTTATTCCCCTCTTTTCAAGATAACTGGTAAAATATTTCATCATGAAGGTTTATGTAGTGCAAATGTAGGCCATCAGCACTATACTTCTAAAAATGAAACCAGGCCTGTGAAAGACACAATGAGTCTGACTCATTATAGCATTGCTGTTTGCAACTCTAGGCTGTAGTTAAGACACTGTCAGCACTTTTATTATATAACCTCCTATTTTTGGTTGTTTATAACTCAGCTATAAAAATTCACTTCAGGCTAAAACTCAGTGTAGAAGGTCTCAGGTTCTGTTTTGAAAAATAAGTTTGGGTAATCTAAACTTTTACTGATTTTATGTATTGTTTTATCAAACTTAGACTTCATGAAAGGTGCTGAATTGACACCTGGAGACCAAGATTGCCTACGGAGTGGTGATAGCATTGATAGATTCAGTCTAAACTGCACTGCACAGCTGGGACTACTACTAGGGTTGAGAAAGTATGTTACTGTTCCCCAGAACTAATCAGTCTTTTGTTCTAAGTGTGATGGCTGCCAACTTGGCTGTTACACCAGTGATTGAACCAGCAATTTCCAGTGCTAAAAATATTATCTTGAGCTAAAGAACCAAGCCTCTGTAGTCTGGGCTGAAATAGACCCATAGCCTCTGTGGATCCAGCACAGAGGACCAGTAACACTCATGCAACAAGGGAAAGTGCTAATTATAATCACCTTTTTGGAGAAGTTGGACAGCTTTTACCTTGCAACTGGATCACCAACTCATTTTACATAGGCCACTGAACAGTCATGGTGAACACCTCCAGGACATAGAGCAGTTGAGGTAGTTTTGAAAGCGTTACCAAGAGCTGAAGGACTGTAACCCATTTACCATTTCCTGTCCTGTCTAGCCGGCCCCATTTTTTGAGTTTCATAGGAATACTATATACAGAATAGAATTTTGTCCTATGTAGTGCTTTTCAGTCAGCTTATAAAGAAATGATGTAAAGGCTGATTCAGCAGACAGAAATTATGGCCATTATGATGTAGTAACAGGTCAATATACAGCCTTCAACACTGCAATCTGTTTTATTAAATGATCTAATGGTAGCTAAGATCTCACATTATTTTCAAGAAGTGCAATAGATCTTTAACTCCTGTCTGGGGTAGTATTTGTTGTTGTTGTTATGGTTTTTTAATTTATTTTATCATAGTGCCTAGGAGCCCTAATCATGGATCAGAATATCATTGTGCTAGACACTCTACAAACACAGCACAAAAAAGACAGTTCCTTCCCCTAAGAGCTTACAGTCTAAGTATAAACAAAAGATAACAGATGGATACAGACAGACTGACAGGTGAGTACAGGGAAACAATGAGACGATACTGGTCAGCAAGATAGGCAGTGGTCTTAGCATACCTGCTGCCTAATATTGTAGGGTGTTTTTGTAGGCATCACAGATTTGTACATCAGAGATTCAAATCCCTAAGGAGGGATCTGAAGGAGGATAGTGAGTGGGTTCTGTAGATGTTTACAGGGAACTCCTCCCAAGTGTGAGGGGGAAGGATGAGAGAAAGCATGAAGGCTGTTTGTTAGTATGGCTTTGAAATCCCCTGAGTTGGTAGATGATGTACACTAGGGCCAAATGTTTCTCCATTAGAAAATGCCATTTTGACAACATGGCTTTTTTTTTTCAGGAAATCCTATTGTTTTTGATGAAATTTCATTTAGAAAAAAATGGAAAAAAAGGTTTGAAACTGTTAAAATGTTTTGACATTTTTTGAATGAAAAATTTTGATTTTTCATTTTAAAACGAATTTTTGTATTGAAATATATTTCATATACTAAATATATTAAAAAGAGTATAAATCAAAATGAAATGTTTCAGATTTGTCAAAGCAAAACATTTTGATTGATCCAAAATGCTTTATTTGCAGAATTTCATTTTGTGAAATATTGCAAAATTTTGGCTTATGACCAATTTGCGATGACATTTTTTCAAAATCTCAGTTTTTCACAGATGAAAAAACCATTTTCTGATCAGCTCTACTAGTAACTACAGCACATCTAAACTTTTAACATTCAGTTGCATTCCCATTATTATAAAATATTAATGTATAAATTCTCATTCTACTGACAGCTGGTGTCTTTTCCCCATCTATACAGCTACTAGGATTAACAGTGCAATGCAAATACTACCTTATTACAAATCTCAGGGAAAGGAAATATCATGGCATACTTTCACTTCTTCCCTTTTAAGAGTTGAATACATTACCCAAGCTCCTTTTGAAACAATCCCTTCTGAAAGGCATACTTATTTATTAATCAGAGGACAAAGTCAGATAGTTTTCTGTCTTTGGGTGTTCTCATTCCCCTTTAAAGCCACAGGAGGGGGAAAGAATCAGATTCTCCCACCAAAAAGTTTATTCTCAAAATCCCCTATAATATAGGACTTACTTCCCCTTTGTAACTGCCTTCTTTGCTTGATTCTTAGCCTGAGCACCTGTATGGAGGAGTCGCTATTCCTCATGATATGACCTCCATCAACTCCACCTGTCTCACTGTCCTGGCAGGCTGATTTTGATTCTTTATGGCTTCCACATCTAAACCCCTCTCTTCTCGTCTGAGTTTTCAGTTTCCCACGTAATTAACTTATTCTCCCTTCTGCCATCCAAATGTCCCTTTATCCCTCTGTCACATTTTGGGGTGCAGTCCAGACCAGTGGCTGGTTGTGTCACTAGCTGCCCTGCAACCTTGGGTGCCTCACAACACTCTGCTGTTATTAGCTCCCAACCTGTGCTGCTCGCAAACAGCAAACAGCATGCAAGTCACACCCTGAGTGTGTGTGTATAGCTACAGCCCTAGTCCAGCACCTCAGCAGCCTGTTAGCAACACTCCAGTTGCATTCTGCCTCCCAGCAGCCTTGGTTACTATCTGCAGGGTGACCCCAACACACTCCCAGTTCTGAATTTTCTCCCAAAATGTGTGTTCTGATGGTCCAGCTGCCTCCTGGACAGCTCAGATATTAAAGATCCATTGCCCCTGTATGGGTCAATATACAATAGTTTGTTACTTCTATTGGAATTACCAAACAGTTCAGTTTAAACACAACACTGGATTAGTTTTGATTAAAAAATAAAACAAGTTTAGTTAATTGCAGAAAGAGATTTTAAGTTAGTACAAGTATTAGGTATTAAAGCCAGAAATAGTTAACAAGAGAAATAAAGACAAAACCCTTTCTAGTAATTAAAACTAGATTTGGTTCAAGGTAATATCCTTATCACATGCTCCCAGCAACTGGTCAGAACCCCTCCCAAAGTTCAAAGACTGGTTCCTTTGTCTTCTTAGGTGAAAAAGAGTGAGAGAGAGGTAGGAGAGAAAGAAAGAGAGATCCCGAGGTGTTTTTGTCCCTTACTTTTATAGTTCAGTCACCCTTTGAAATGCATTTTCCTGAGGGTGACCCCTAAATAAAGTTCTTTCCTGCTGTGAAGACGAAGACATGGAGTCTCAAGGTGAAAGAGGTTCCATGTTATTGCTTGCTAAAATGCAGATCCATCTGTTGCTGTCCCCCTTCATTGCCAAAGAATGGCCATATGATAGGTGATGTCCAATCAACTTTGTTGACAGCTGGCTAGAGGCATCAGCTTGTCCTTTGTCTTTGAGGAACAGGTTTATTCACTCCCCAGACCAGGGGTGCCCAGAGGATTCAGGGGGCCTGGGGCAAAGCAATTTCGGGGGCCCCTTCCATAAAAAAAAGTTGCAATACTATAGAATACTATATTCTCGTGGGGGCCCCTCCGGGGCCAGGGGCCTGGGGCAAATTGCCCCACTTGCCCCCCCCAGGCAGCCCTGCCCCAGACTTATCTGATAAACACACTTCAGTCATAATTTTAGCTTACGTTTGTAAATTTACATATAATGTTACTACACACATTTCACCATATTATTGATCAGTGAGTTATTAATTTTCAAATGATACCCCAGAAAGCGTATTTTGTACAAAGATTATTATGATAGTATATTGGGTGTGGATACAGGGATGCATTTGGTCACACACCACGCTCCATTCTGTTCCTCCCTATTTTGCTCTTTGTTCCATTCATTTATCGCATTCCATCCTGCCTGATTCCCTTCCATCAAGCCACATATGAACCCTAAATTTTCCTAAATGTCCTGCACCCTAGACCCCAAGCCCACAGAAGCCAGGAAGAGAGAGGGAGTCAAAAGGGCCAATTTGTTGCACCTGGGATCTTTCCCCCATGAAGTGGAGGAGGAGCTTATGTGTATGGGTGTCTTGTCTTCTGTCCTCCATGCCTCTTGGAGCTGTTGCTGGATGAAGGAACAGTTCTTTCTGTAGAAGAGGCAGATGCACACACTATCAGGCACTGCTGCTCCACCTACTGGTAGAGAGCTCCAAAAGGTACCCAGCCAGGCATCAGCTCCTCCTGTCTTTCCGATTTCAGATTTCCCTGCCTAGTGAATAAGCTGGGAAAAGGGAACTCTCTTCCCTAGGTTGGATATTATTTCACTATGAGGGTGGTGAAGCACTGGAATGGGTTACCTACAGAGGTGGTGGAATCTCCATCCTTAGAGGATTTTAAGTTTTGATGAGCTCTATTTTCCCATTGTTTTTGACATGGTAAAAGGAGATAGAAATTCGGGGAGGCTCTCCATGCAATACAGCAAACTTGCTTCCATTTGGTTCCCAAACAAAGGCTATGATACTTTCTTTCATTTCTACCACATCCACGGGGACCTGCTGCTCTCTCATTCGGAAGATCTCAAAGTTGGTCACCACACCCTGTGTACCTTTAGGAGCCCTGTCTACCATCACATACAGATAATCTCCATTCTTTTGCCAATGCAGCTTGACAAAGCCCTGGCTGGGATGCTTTAATTGGTGTTGGTCCTGCTTTGAGCAGGGGGTTGGACTAGATCACCTCCTGAGGTCTCTTCCAACTCAAAGCTTCTATGATTCCATGACTCCCTCACCATGGAGAGGGGAAAAGATGTTCTTTTAGCAGAGCCGGGGATCTGCATTCCCTCATGCTCCCTTTACTCTAAGCCCAGTGCACTGCTAATTCTCTGCCTTCTCTGAGTGAAATAGAGCTTCTCTCTCATACGTTCTCCTCTGCAGAAAAAGAAAGGCCTCAAAGGGTTCAAATCTGAAACAATTTATAGGATCTTCCTATTTCTGCTGACTTCCCAGGCACCTCTTCTGAGGATTACTCTATCCATTATGTCCTTTTAACTTGGACCACATTTTAACGCTGGGAATATTTTGGGACTTTTATTGTTTTCCAAGCTTCCATGTTCCTGGGACTGTTGTTTTGATCCACCTGTTTCTGTTGTGTATATGCTCAAAGCCCAAGAAAAATATCTTCCAGTCTGAAATTTAATAGACATGTTTATATGTTTACAGACTAACGAGTCTGGTTTCTGTTATTCCCTGTTGGCAATATTTAAAAGTTATTATGTTCCTGGTATTGTGAACTTTCTTGTCTTTCAAATTACAATTTAGATTTTGGAGCACACTAGAACCATATGGCAATGGATTACACAGCAAATTCCATGGCACTACGGACTCCACAATAGCTTGGTAACAGGCCACAACATTTTACTGTAAATATAACAATCAACGTGGGCCAAAGTTGGTCCTCATTGTATTTGTCCAACCACATTATAATCAATGGGATTACACAGGAGTAAGAGAATAGAAATAATTTTAAGGGTACTTTGCAAACCGAGATACGTAAGAGAAAATCAGTGTTAAGAACCTGCTGCCTATCTCTTGACTCTACTTCTTATATCTTTGAATTTTCTAGCTTTTGTCATTTTATCTCTCACCTTTTAGAGAGGGCTTTTTTTCTTTTTGTTGTCGATGTTGTTGTTCTCAATATATAATTGACCCATTTCCGTGTAATTTTCATGTAATTTACTCAGGAAACGTGTGAAATGCTTTTCTTCCTGCATTGTAGATATTTCTGATTTGCAATTCATTAAACCTTTTCCTCCCCAGACATCTCCCTAAAGGGTGAGCAGATTCCAAGGAAGGTTGTGCAAAAGGCATCAAATGCAGCATGCTTAAACAAACTTTTAAAAGGGGATCAAAAAGAGAAGAGCTGAAGTCATGACATTCATAAGGGTATAAACTTCATGAAATATATCCTGGCCAAGATTTTCAAAGGCAACTAATGATTTTGGGTGCCCAGCATTAGACCTCTTTTCTGAAGGTGGATACTCAGCACTTTCTGAAAAATCAAGCCCCTTAAATGAGTCTTTAGTAGGACACTCAAATATCGAGGAACCCAATAATAGTTAAAAGCACATGAACACCTCTATGATCTATAATACTATGTTTTGTGCTAGAGATAAAGTAAATTATGCTGAAAAATATATGGGTCTCTCTATGTATGACTGTCCAGAGGCCCCATAAATAGACTTTTGGGTTTAATCCCTCTCTGATAAATCCTCAAAATAGGGTTTAGATTATATTTTTGGGATCATAGGCCTTCAGAAAGGAATGATTTTCACCAGAGTGAAAACATTCAGGTAACATTTACCCTAGCATTTCTGTATCAATGTTGTCTGACATGTGGGTTCACCTGACACAGTGAGCAGAAATTTCACATCATTTCCTGAGATGTACAGATGGGATTCAAACAGAAAATGTTGTGAGCATGACCTTGAGAGGATGCAAAGGAGTGGATCTTCTTGGGCACAGAGCTCACTGGTGTGGATGATTTGTGGATTTCTGAGCAGGAAAACTGCCTGCTGTTCTCTCCACTGTGTTCCAGGAAACAGGACTTTGCGTAAATTTCCCACCAGAGCCTGCAGCCATAAGCATGTTATGCACATTGCATACCACTCCCAGGGACTCCAAGTCATCAGTATTGGGCCCTCCCAATGGGAGCAGCAAGGAGGAGCTGCACTAGCTACCTCACTCAGATTTGGTTCCATGGCTCCTCTGTCATGACAGAGGGTCCAAATCTGAGTGGGCAGGGGGGTGGCCAGCGCTGCTTCTTCTCACCACTACCATCTTCTGTACCAGGACTCCTCTCCGGCCTCATCTGCAAAGACCCTGGGGTCTCAAACCAAGGCCTACAAAGCTAATAGGCAGCAGACATCTCCAGCAGAAGCTATAACCTGTTTGCCTGCCACTACTCACAACCAGTTTTGGACACAGACTTCAGGAAGTCCCACCTCAAAAATCAGAAAGGCAGCAGTCTCATGGCTCCTGATTGGATCCCCACACTATATAAACCCTAAGGGCATTAACAGAAGTGTCCAAGTAAGAGTATAACTGCCATGACCATTCCTGCTCCCTGTTCTTAAACTCCTGACTTTGACTTTGCCTCCTGATCTGGACCATGAAACCTGACTCAGACTCTGATCTTTGGTATGGACCCCACTTAAAACTTGACTATGAACTCTTCTGCTCTCTCGGTCTCAAGTTTGACCCTGCTCTGACCCTTGTTCCTGCCTCCCTTCTCAGGTTCCTGACATCAGCCTGCTTCCAGTAGCCTGTGTCCCCTCTGCTCTGCCCACAGAACTTGCTCAGCAACAGTCTCAAGAACTCCAGTGAGTACCCACATGGGCAACTGACCAGGAGGTGGGGAGTCCTGGGGTGTACCATGTGAAAAATTTCTAGGGGTCTCATCTAAATGGAAACAATACTGGATGGCCCCAAATGCTGGCTAAGTTCTTGGTTGCACTAGTATAGCTCTCTTTGGAACTAGTGCAGATACGTACCGCCAAAGACCAAGGGAGCTCTGAGAAGGATTGTACCTCAGGTGATAACATTCCTCTTCCAAGCAAGAAGGTGAACCTGCAAGCTATACCATTTTTATGAGCACAAAGCTTGCTTCCTGATGACCAGCTCTGTGGGCCAGTGTGGGGCAAGTTGTAGGGTCATGATCTTTCATTGTTTAGCTATAAATATTCATTAATCCCTCACACCATATATTGGTCACCTAAATCACATGGTATGGCTTCTGTTCACTGACTGGATAACCTTAAAGCTTTTATAAAGAGAGGATGCACGGAGGGAATAATCTCTGTACTCCCTCAGCCACAGAAAGTGTTATTGTTCTTGGCCCATCCATGGAACACATAAGGTGGGGGAAAGAAGGCACCTTTCTCCCTCCCACCATGTACCTGTGTAAGGGACAATCTGGCCCTACAAGCTACTGATGAATTATGGGCAGTACACGGTGCATGTTCCCCCCACATATTTAGATGGGAAGGAGAATTGACTGACTACATCAATTTTCCATTTTGTGTTGGTTCTAGAAAAAGTGACTAGCAGAGATAAGATTTTCCTGTCTGTGCGGCTTTGCATGGATATCCTTGAGTAAGAAGGATGCAGGTTTGTTAAGGAAATCCTTCATTTAAGAAAAAGGATATTGAGGGGTTCCATTGTAAATCTGCCAGCTGGAGGTTCAGAATTACATTATTTAAAGTAAATCTCTCTCTAATTTGCCACCCGCTTCACAAACACCTGGAAAAAACAGGAAGAACTCTTCTTTTTGTATCTGTTATTGGCAGTTAACAAACTCTTAAGGGAAAGCTTCACGTACTGGACATCTACCACAGCAAAAAGTCTGATACAACCCTGCCAGTAATATTTGTCAGGGGAAATGGTCAGGTCATTGCTGGTCCACATGCATTGCCATGCTGATTAGAATGGAGCTGGTGCTCCATCAAAAAAATGGAGAGATTCATTAGGCAGTCCAGCAGATACTAATGAAACTATGGGTTGTTTTGCTCAAGGGACAATTGATGGCATGAGAGAGGTTTTTCTTTTCTCAAGTCACTGGTTTTAATCTGTCTAAATCTGAAGTGGTCAAATTTCATGACCATCTGAGGGCTGCTCAATTGCCTATGTGTGCTGATGTGTCTCAGCCTGGTTCCTAGAAGAGATTAAACATAACAGGATCCAGCTTCACAAATGACACACTTAGGGTATGTCTACACTACGAGAGTAGTTCGATTTTACTTAAATCGAATATGTGGAATCTATATTACAAAGTCGAACGTGTGTATCCACACTAAGGGCAGTAATTCCACTTTGTGAGTCCACACTAACGGGGCAAGCGTCGACATTGGAAGCGGTGCACTGTGGGCAGCTATACCACAGTTCCCGCAGTCCCCGCTGTCCATTGGAATTCTGGGTCGAGCCCCCAATGCCTGCTGGGGAAAAAAATGTGTCGAGGGTGGTTTTGGGTAACTGTCGTCATCCAACCGTCACTCCCGCCCTCCCTCCCTGAAAGTGCCGGCGGGCAATCATTTCATTTCGCGCGCTTTTCTGGTGAGTGACAGCGCGGACGCCACAGCACTGCGAGCATGGAGCCTGCTGCGACCATCGCTGCAGTTATGACCGTTGTCAACACCTCGCACCTTATCGTCCACCTTTTCCAGAGGCAGATGCTGAGAAATCGGGCGAGGAGGTTACGGCATCGCGGTGAGGACATGAAGTCTGAGAGTGGCACAGACCTCTCGCAAAGCACAGGACCCCGCGCCGTGAACATCATGGTGGCAATGGGTCATGTTGATGCTGTGGAATGGCAATTCTGGGCCCGGGAAACAAGCACGGACTGGTGGGACCGCATAGTGCTGCAGGTCTGGGATGAATCACAGTGGCTGCGAAACTTTCGGATGCGGAAGGGAACTTTCCTGGAACTTTGTGAGCTGCTGTCCCCTGCCCTGAAGCACAAGGATACCCGGATGCGAGCAGCCCTGACTGTCCAGAAGCGAGTGGCCATAGCCCTCTGGAAGCTTGCAACGCCAGACAGCTACTGGTCAGTCGCGAACCACTTTGGCGTGGGCAAATCTACCGTGGGGGTTGCTGTGATGCAAGTAGCCAACGCAATCATTGAGCTACTGCTGTCAAAGGTAGTGACCCTTGGAAACATGCAGGTCATCATAGATGGCTTCGCCGCGATGGGATTCCCAAACTGCGGTGGGGCTATAGATAGAACTCACATCCCTATCCTGGGACCGGACCACCAGGCCAGCCAGTACATTAACCGAAAGGGCTACTTTTCAATGGTGCTGCAAGCACTGGTGGACCATAGGGGACGTTTTACAAACATCAACGTCGGATGGCCGGGCAAGGTTCATGACGCTCGTGTTTTCAGGAACTCTGGTCTGTTTAGACGGCTGCAGGAAGGTATTTACTTCCCGGACCACAAAATAACTGTTGGGGATGTGGAGATGCCTATAGTGATCCTCGGGGACCCAGCCTACCCGCTAATGCCCTGGCTCATGAAGCCCTATACAGGTGCCCTGGACACTGAAAAAGAACTCTTCAACTACCGTCTCAGCAAGTGCAGAATGGTGGTGGAGTGTGCTTTTGGACGTCTCAAGGGGAGATGGAGAAGCTTACTGACTCGCTCTGATCTCAGCAAAACCAATATCCCCATTGTTATTGCAGCTTGCTGTGTGCTCCACAATCTCTGTGAGAGCAAGGGGGAGACCTTTATGGCGGGGTGGAAGGTTGAGGCAAATAGCCTGGCTGCTGATTACGCCCAGCCAGACAGCCATGCGATTAGAAGAGCCCAGCGGGATGCGCTGTGCATCCGGGAGGCTTTGAAAGCTAGGTTCCTCAGTGAGCAGGGTAACCTGTGACTATTAACTTTGTTTAAAGAGAAGCTGAACCTGCCCCCGTTTCTTTACCCAGTTTATGTTGACTATCCTCTGCAGCTACATACCCCCTTCACCCCATCCCCCCCCCCTTCCAACACACGTTTAAAAATAAAATACATGGAACTTTGTTAATGAACACCTGTCTTTATTACGGGTTTCGCGGTAAAGGGTTGAAACTGGGACGCAGACTGTGGTGGGGAGCGGGCGTAGTGATAGAAAGAACGCTTATAAACTCGAGGAATGACAGGCTCCTGCTCCTAGAGCGGTCCGCAGTGCTGGACTGGTTGTTTCAATGGAGCCTGCCACCCCTCCTTTTCGGGACTCTGTGTGTGGGAGCTATGTGACTTTGTGGCGGGGGAGGACGGTTACAGATCCACTGCTGCGTGGCCCTGTGATCCAGGATAAGGACCGCTGCATAAGATCTCTAACCGCCCTCCCCCGCCACAAAGTCACATAGCCCACCCCCACACAGAACATGAAAACCACCTCCCAGACTGACCAGGGTGCCTAGTGACTGCAATGTGTGTGTGACCTGCTGCTGAACCTGCCCCCGTGTCTGTACCCTGGTAAAGGTGACTGTCCTCTCCAATTACCAACCCCCTTCCACCCTTCAAACACACTCTCCTGTAAAAGAACATGATGGAAACAGTAATTAACAGAAACGTATTTTTTATTAGCAACTACACAGTTAGGGGATGAAACTGGGACGGGGGCTTGGGTGAGGCGGGAAGGAAAGGACTTATCAAATTTTGGGGAATGAGAGCCTTCTGGTACTCGAGCAGTCTGCAGGGGTGGAGTGACAGTTTTCATGACCCCTGCCGCCCCTCCTTCTTGGGACTTTGGGTGAGGGGGGTATGGGACTTTGTGGCGGGGGAGGGCGGTTAGAGAGAGACTGCAGCGGGGCTCTGTCCTCCTGCCTCCGGTCCTGCAGAACATCCACAAGGCGCCGGAGCGTGTCCGTTTGCTCCCTCATTAGTCCAAGCAGCGTTTGAGTCGCCTGCTGGTCTTCCTGACGCCACCTCTCCTCCCGTTCAATGTGTGATCGATGGATTTGGGACATGTTCTCCCTCCACTGGGTCTGCTGGGCCGCCTCGGCTCGGGAGCAGCCCATAAATTCTGAGAACATGTCGTCCCGTGTCCTTTTCTTTCTACGCCTAATCTGCGCCAGCCTCTGGGAGGGGGATGCCAGGGTAGGTCGGGAGACAGTCATAGCTGTGGGATGGGAAAAAGGGAGTGAATTCCTCACAAAGATAATTTTTTGTGAACAATGAACATAGTCTTTCTCTGTGAAGAAGACCATGCACAGCACCTATCACATGCGCAGTCAGGACAAGGTCGAATTTTCAGCCTTCGCATTCAGTGCCTGGGGTCTTGCACTGGAGATCAGACAAGCGGGTCAGGACAGCGGAATTCGGGTAGCAGGCTGACATGGTAAGCCGTAGACTTTTGGCGCTGCTTAAAACTTAAATTATAGCAGTGCCCTCCTTTCACGTTCAAAGCAATGCTCCTAGCGTTGGCCAGTTCCTGCTGCCGGCAATCCGGCAAGCATGAACTCTGCCCCTGTCCTACCCCCTCGCGGCTGTCCCCAGGAAAGATCCCTGTATGCTGCCCCTCTCCCACCTCCACCGCGTGGCTGTAAACTGCCGGTTACAGTTCTGTAAAGGAACAGGCAAGCAGTCCCAACAGTAACATTCCCCTAATTCAAAGCAGGTCACCATGAGCGACATCACTCTGCTGAGGATTTCTGGGACAGAGAAAGACCGCATGCTGCGTGAAAGCCAGCAAAAACCAGGGCCGTATGCCGCCATGCTCTGCAAGGCAATGATCCCGGAGTACTTGATGATAGCCTGGCGTGGAAAAGTTTCCTACCATGGAGGACCCAATAAGGCCGCTCTCCCCAGGAACCTCATGCAAAGGCTTTCCAATTACCTCCAGGAAAGCTTCGTGGAGATGTCCCATGAGGATTTTAGCTCTATCCCCGGACATATAGACCTTCTTTTCCAGTAGCTGCACTGGCAAGGACTAAAAAGTAGAGCGCCTAGGGCAAACTAATCATCATAAACCGGACATTGTTTGATTCTTTTGCAGTAGTTGCACTGCCAAGGACTAAAACGTTAAGCACCTAGGGCAAACTAATCATGAAAAACCCATTGTTAATATTGTTAATATTCCTGTTCTGTTCAAAATATATGTTTACATGTTTTAAACACTTACCGACTGATCCTTCCCCTGATTCTGGCTCCGGGTTAATGCCTGGGGACGGTTGGTAGGGGATCTCTGTGAGGGTGATGAACAGATCCTGGCTGTCGGGGAAATCAGCGTTGTAAGCACTGTCAACTGCCTCGTCCTCCTCATCTCCTTCCTCATCTTCCCCATCCGCTAACATCTCCGAGGAAGCAGCCCTCGACAAAATCCCATCCTCAGAGTCCACGGTCAGTGGTGGGGTAGTGGTGGCGGCCGCACCTAAAATGGAATGCTGTGCCTCGTAGAAACGGCATGTCTGGGGCTGGGATCCGGAGCGTCCGTTTGCCTCTTTGGTCTTCTGGTAGCCTTGTCTCAGGTCCTTGATTTTCACACGGCACTGCGTTGCATCCCGGTTGTATCCTCTCTCTGTCATGGCTTTTGAGATCTTCTCATAGATCTTTGCGTTCCGTCTTTTCGAGCGCAGCTCCGAAAGCACGGACTCATCGCCCCTCACAGCGATCAGATCCAAGACTTGCCGATCAGTCCATGCTGGGGCCCTCTTTCTATTCTGGGATTGCATGGTCACCTCTGCTGGAGAGCTCTGCATTGTTGCCAGTGCTGCTGGGCTCGCCACGATGTCCAAACAGGAAATGAGATTCAAACTGCCCAGACAGGAAAAGGAATTCAATTTTTCCCGGGGCTTTTCCTGTGTGGCTGGTCAGAGCATCCGAGCTCGGACTGCTGTCCAGAGCGTCAACAGAGTGGTGCACTGTGGGATAGCTCCCGGAGCTATTAGCGTCGATTTCCATCCACATCTACCCTAATTCGATATGGCCATGTTGAATTTAGCGCTACTCCCCTCGTTGGGGAGGAGTACAGAAATCGAATTTAAGAGACCTCTATGTCGAACTAAATAGCTTTGTTGTGTGGACGGGTGCAGGGTTAATTCTATTTAACGCTGCTAAATTCGACATAACCTCCTAGTGTAGACCAGGCCTTATAAGAAGTTCAGTCCTATTAGGCCAAGGCTGAAGAACATTTCCAAGGTATTGTGAGCACAACTGCCATGTTGTATCTGTTGTGTAGCTAGAGGATTTCAGTCTTCAGTGCTGTTAATCTGGCCAACTCTGAAGGCACCAGAGTAGGGGGGAAAAACCCAGCTGTCCTTTAATCTCCTCTCCTTATGTTTCTGTCATCTTTTCCACCATTTTGTTGCAAGGATGGTAAATGTTAATGACAAAATTAATGTGACAAGTCTGTCATTTTCCGGTAATTAAAACAAGTTTCAATTACCTGACCAACATTATTGGAGACAGTTTAAAGATCTAGTGATCTACCAGATTTGAGTTACTTTTAAGTACCTAAAGGAACAAGCAGGTATTGCATATATTGACTTGTGTGTCTCTCTCATAAGTAGTGCTTCTTAAAGTTTGCATCTTACCACAGCTATGGCAAATACGAATCCTAAATTAAATGCAAATAGCTGGTTGAATATTTGAATACTGCAGGGACAGTGGGTAGTGTTGAAATATTACACCTCTCCCCATTTACTTAATGCCACCCACTCAAACATGTACAAGCTGTGGGATTGTTCTGATAGAGTATATTTTTGAAGTTTTCTGAAGATCACTTTCTCCCTCAAACCCATAATAGTGTTTTTAAAGAAAGACCTTTCCTATGGAATTACTCATTTTATGTCCATTACATTAATTAATTGCGCTCATGATTTCATTTATTTAAATCATTCCAAAGCTTACTGTATTGAGTATAATGGTGATTTCCCAAGCAGGGAGGCAATTATATGAATTGCTGAAATCTGAGCACCAGCTCTTTTTAGGGAAACTATAAATAATGTCTGTATCATGCTAAGGGAAAAGCAGTGTCGCTCAAAACTGCATTAAAAGTTGTTTTTTGCCCTTGGATAGCTGTGTAAGTCACCTATAGGCTAAGCTTCATAACATTATTTTATCCTTAGTAGACAATGATTAAGGTAATTGGTTTGTCTGACTGTGTATCTGTTTCAAAAACATCAAAACAAAACACGTAATGGTGTTTGAAGGGGAAAAAAGACACAGTGCAAAATTATAGCTGATGATATACCCACTAGTTTAATTTTTGCATGACAGGGTTAAAGTTCAAGGTCAAAGCAAATAATGCATTGTGGAAGACTGTAATTCTCTGGAATATCTTCTGATTATCTTCTTTTTTTTTAAATATACTATTTTGATGTACCATAGTTTATCCTGGGCTCTAGGAGATACTAATAGAAATGTGTCCTTTAGTATAAGTAATCTGTCCCACAAGGGGAGAATATATTCTTCAAAATAAGAAGAGATGTTTCATTTTGTAATAGGTTGAAAACTCCTGAGAAATAGCTGTTCATTTTAGAAAGGTACTGTAGTGAATAAATTGCCTCTTCTGCTTCAAAAATCTAGTTATTGCTATAATGTCTTGTTTCTTTGATTCAAGGATTTCCTTAAGGAGTGAATTGAAGGATTGGAAGGGAAGAAAATTCTGTTCCTATCTTGTATGTAATAAGCAAATAATGAAAGGAAACAACATCAAAGGACCAAAAACTGTGGGTTTGGTTTTATTTTTTAACACAATCAGCCTATTAATAACAATCTTTCAGATCCCCTTAGAAGAATTCTTTTCTTTGGAGCTGAATGAAAATAATTTCCCTTTCTCTAAACTTCTGCCTTAAATCCTAGCAAGTATCATCAAAACCAGTCCCCTCACTAAAAGGAAGTGTGTGGGTGGGTGGGTGTGAAATAAATTCAAATTTTCTAAGAGATACTATAAAACACAGTGGGGAGAAAAAGCCATAGTCAGTACAATAAATCATAAGATCACTGACAGCTTATTTGGAGGGATATTAAGGATTTATGTTTATGAAGGTTTTGGTGTTAAGGTGGCAACGAGGTGCCCACTCTCAGACTTTTTTTGGTACCCAGCTACATTTCACCCTATGAAGAGTTTTGTGACTGATGTGAGGGAGAAGAAGTGTTTGCTCTCATTTTAACTGTAAAACAATTGTAGAAAAAATTATTTGAGTTATGGTATAATTCTTTCATGATTTTTACCCCCATCCTCTGTCTGACTAATGCTACATTTTTCAAAACATGCAAATTCACACCAGTTTACGCTGTTCATCAGAATGTGGGCAAGGAAAAACATACCAGAAAGTCTGCCCTTATTGATTGGCTCTCTGCCATTGATGCCACCATGTGGCAATGTAAATGTCATTTACCATCAGTAGGGAGTAGGAGCAAGGAATCTTTAAACCATTGTGAAGTGGAGGAAAGCACTGCACTCCCTTTGCACTGGTGGATATGACAACACATGGTGCAAACTAGTGGAGAATGAGGCCATTAGAGTTCATGCTCCTACAAGTAACCCATCTTAGTGCTCAGTTTACTGCTCTAGCACTTCATGATGATAGAACCTGATGTGCTGAAATGCCTAACTGGCTGAGTTGTAAGCTACATTGCTTTATTAATCTCCAAAGGAGCAGTGCTACCAATACTTCCAGTGCACTGTTAAGCTCCGACAAGTTATTCCATATCTTCCACAGTTCTCAGTCCCCTTTGACTCCTGAGCTAAAGTTTCTAGTAACTAGGCAGTTTAGCAACTCCGCTCCACAAAGCTCTGGGTGGTAGGGGAAGCTCCTGGCCCTACTACCTTCTTAAAGTTTTAGGTTTGTAGAAGGTGGAACAGATTGTTTAGCATGAGTAGTTAACACATTTCAAGGGACCTTCAAGGTGAAGGTCCGTTAACACTTCATAATAGCTGTGAAGGGAGTATAGATTGTTGTAATTAGCCATAAATCCAGAGTATCTATTCATCCACGATTTTAGTATCTAGCAAAGTTATGAATTTAAGCTCTCAGGCTCGACTTTTGAAGGTCTTGTTCAGGTTTCCTTAGAGGATGAGGTCTGAGAGGTCGTATATAGAGCAACCACTTTGTGAAAAGTGTTCATCCACTATTATTGTTCTTCTGTGTGAGTTCATTCAAGAGCATAGTGATTGTTTTTTTTCACCCTGTGATGGGATGTACCAGGCCTTTTGAGGCCCATTGCTGAAGGCCTTGCAGTCCTACCACATCCTGCCCCAGGGAAGGAGCAGTGAAAATGGGTCTTCCAGGCCTTCCTAGAAAGCTGCAGGGAAGCAACCAATCAGAGTGCAGCAAGCTTAGTTAAAAGGAGCTTCAGGACCTGGCTGTGACCAGAGGAACAAGGAAGGGTGCTCCTTGCTGGTCAGTGGAGCCCAAGGGAGAACCAGAAGATGGGTTCTGGTGACATTCAGTGATGAAGAAGAGGAGTTGAGAACTTCAGCCCTGCAGTAAGGGTGAAGAGAAAGGGGATACACGGGAAGCATCCCAGGGAATGCAACAGCAGCAGCAACTATTAATGGAAGCAGTACCCTAGCTGTTGTTTATAGGGTCCCTGGGTTGGGACCCAGAGTAGTGCGTGAGCCTGGAAACCTCCTTGGTGAAGTGGCCAAAGCTCCAAAATGGGGACAAGTTTCAACACTCTGGAAAGGGTCAGCCATTTTTTAGACTTTTACCCTAGAAGGACTGAAGTTAAGGAGAAACCTGGCTGGAGAGCTGGGACAGCAGATAGCTGCTGAAGCTAAAGAGTCTCCAGGGAGAAAGCTCTGGGGGCACTTCTCCCTAATAGGGTAGGGATAGACTTAAAAGCTAGCCCAGAAGGGGCTGAGAACTGAGCCCAGAGGCAGGGCCGCAGATCCCAGGAGGCATGGCAATAGTCCTCGTTGGACCTTTGTCACCCTGGAAGGGTTAATATATTTGTCCATTTTAGACTTTGACTTAGTTGCAGGTCTGAGCCACTGAAGACCCACCTGATGAAGGCAACAGCTGGCAGGGGGCACTGGGAGCAGAAAGAAAGAGTGCAGGATCACACCCAGCCAACAGGAGGTGCTCACGAGAGGTGAATACACTCCATCACACAACCTACACCCAAACTCAGTGTTTAATTACTTTAATTGTGTATATTCCATATACACTCTACAACTAGAGTTCACTATAATCTCTGCTTTTTATGGCCTTCTGGCTAAGACTGAAGTTGTTCATATATAATTCACTAGCATATAATGCTTACTAGATGTCCAAATATGATACAGTTTTTGTTGTTTAAGTAATACAGTACACTAAAATGTGTTGTACTAAATTAAAAATTGATTTTGAGGGGCACTGATTGAATTAACCTTCAGCCAAGCTGCATGATATGAAAAGCAGACCACTTACTGTATCTTAACTTTAAGTAAGGTTTGTTAGCAATGTAATGACTGCTTGTAATAGCACCAAAATTACATCCATATAGTAATACATTCTTATTTTAAGTCATTCCATGAATTACATAGGACTGGTAGAGACCTCCTGTGTCATGGGGTCCAGTCCCTTGCTATTGCAGGCAACTCTGTCATATAATCCTATTCATAAATTTATCATGCTCGATCTTACTAGGAATACAGAGGACGAGAAAATGCAGAAGAAAGATACAACATACCCAGCTCAATCCTGCCCTAGTTAAGTTCATTGTGACATTTTTCTTCTAAATAAAATATAAGAGACTATTAAGGGCAAAAGAGAAGAGTTTGAAAGTGAAAATTCAAACCAAATTAGGCAAACAGAACAGAAAATGGTCATTGCCAGACAAGTTGTGAGAATGAGAAAGAAAGAGAGGGCAAAGGGGAAATGTGAGCAAATAACTAAGCTATCAAGGAAAATAAGAAATTCTTCTACTCAGACACTAAGGGTTGCTGGGACAACAGGTGCAATTAAAGCCGATATGGAGGCTGAAGAGAGCAAAATGAATTCTTAGCATCGGTCTTCATGATTGACGATGAGGGAGAAATTTCTATCTTGAGGTTACTTTTTCACAAGTAATCAAGATATGGCACTATCCTCAATAGAAGTCTCTAAAGGAAAAGTGATGATGAATCACCTCAAGAAACTCAACAACCGTAAGTTACCAGGACCTGATAGCATTCATCTAAGAGTTCTGAACGTAGAAAAAATGAAGTATCTTAACTACTAATGAAATTAGGTAATATACCATTCTAAACAGCTATGTTCCTGAGCATTCAAGGGTGAGCCTTGATGTATGTCATTCTTTTTTAAATAGTTTCTGAAGATGTAATAGACCAGAAATTATAGACCAGTGAGATGTAGTTTAGTGTCAGTAAAATTAATTAGACAGTAATACAGCTATAAACTGATGAGGAGAAGCTACATGGCTTCTTTAGAAAGGAAGGGTATTTTGTGAATAAGGCACTGGACTGTAACTCAGGAGATCTGGGTTTGATTCTTGCCTCTTTCTGTGTGATCGTACGCAAGCTACTTCATCTCTCTGTGCTTCAGTTCCCCATCTGCAAAATGGAAGAGATAAAACTTCCCTTCTCTCACCCTTTATCAGTCTTTTCCATTTAGATTATTATTATTATTTATGCATTGTTTGTATTACAATAGCACCTAGAAGCCCTAGTCAAGGACCAAGACCCCATTGTGCTAAGTTCAGTACAAAGACAGGGGTTGTTTCTTACTGAGTCTATGCATAGCAGCTAGCGCAAAGGGGGCAGAGATTTTAGTCAAGGCTGCTCGATATTATGGTAATATAAATAATCCTTGAAGAGTGTCAATTGCTAAGTCTTTAGAAATCTTTGAGTAAAGCTAGTGAATATAATTTGTTTGAACTATCCTTCTTTAAGAAAGTCTCTCACAATAAATCCCATAGGTTGAGAGGTAAAATTCTATTGTGGATAAAATAGGAGTAAAGAGTTTAAATGGTCATTTAGCTGCTTTCTACCCTGAGAACAGGAAGGGATCAGTATTGCATTGGGACCTGGTGAGGGTAAAAATTGTGAAACCGAGTAACAAGTCCAATTTAGGCTTAATCAATTTTCACCTGAATTTATACAATTTCATATAGAATTATTGTCACTTATAGTGTCTGGACATACATTTATGCCTGACAAATAAGAGACAAGATAGAACTTGATCAGTGGTCCCAAGCTACCACATGCCGGGGCACTGGGAAGTACTTTCACCTTCCATTGCCTTCTCTGATCCCTGGGTCTGGTCCTTCAGTCCCATTCCTCAGTTTCTAGTCTGGTATTTCTCCAGTTTGGGCCCATGTTCACTTAGGTCTTTTATATATTTCTATATTAGATTACTTAAATTTATCCAACTGGCTTTTAGCACATCATCCTGTTGGATTTTACGTAACTCCTATATTATTCATGCAAGCTCCAATTACACAAATTCTGTATTTTTCCTGCTGGATTTGCAGTTTCTGGGTCATGTTTGCGACACTCTGCCATGGATTTTCTCAGAAAAAGGAGGTTTTTATTTACCGTTACATGTTTATCTTTTACTTACATCTTCCACCACATGTTATTGCTGACTGAATAAAGATAACATTTTAAGTAGACTAGCAATTCTCAGTACAAGAAGAATTGGCAAACTCATACTTATGCCAGCAAGGACTTGGCCTCAGTGTTACCCCATCTGTAGTCATTCGCTATCCATAATTACAGATAATTAAAACATAATTAACAAAGCTTTTAATTTTACCATTTAGCAATCCTTCATTTTTGTAGTTCATTGTTATAAGTCATATGTGTAGTATCCTGTGCTACTCTTTAATCTGTTTGGGGCCAGGAGTTTGGAGAGCATGCAAGGAGTCTTTAATGTCAACATTTCTTATCTTCATTTTTCATTCAAAGTCCAGTTTTGTTTGTGAATCATTACAAAAACTTCACTAGAAAATGTTCTGTGAATGTATTTTAGGGGATGTCTCAATTTTAGGGCCTTTTTGTTTAGTTGATTTTAATGATACAACAAATACATATTATTCAAGATAATTAATTGTCAGGTAAAAAAAAAAAGGGTTTTCAGATGGAACAAATGTTCAATGTAATATTCCACTTAAAATTCAACCTCTACCCTCCCAAGCCTCAACACTGGAAAGTATGAAAATGCCCAGTTAAAATCACTCCAACTTTTTGTATTCTATTGTGCCTCAGACAATCCAAACATTTGAGATAGGTGATCAGAAAAGAACACAGTGATTTCCCTAAGCAAGGCTGCCCCTTAGCAATTTTACATTTAGTGATTGCATACTGCCATATACTTGAAGTTAGGGTGACAAGAAGTCCCAATTTTATAGGGACAGTCACGATTTTTGGGTCTTTTTCTTATATAGGCTCCTATTACCCCCCACCCACGTCCCGATTTTTCACACGTGCTGTCTGGTCACCCTACTTGAAGCGCTTACATCACAAATACTCAGAAATCCTGGTGTCTTCAGAGCAATATGCCGGTGGCTAGGGTACTGGCTAGGGATGTGGGATTGTTCTGCCTGATTTGGAACAGAGTTTTTCATCCCAAACAGACACAGCCTGGAAGCACAGGAGTGTGGCCCTGACATAAAGCTAATAGAGAGCTTTATTGGGTACAGAGTGCTGGCTGGAAAGGCAGTCTTGGAATCATGAACGTGTCTCCTGCTATTTGATTCTATTGGCTTACATTCCTTGTAAGTAAACAAGGTTGCACCAAAGAAAATACCAGACTCCACTGTCAGTTTCTACTCCCACTGGGAACAGCCGCAGGTCCCTGAACTTTAGCTGCTCTGGTCAAAAAGGGAGCAGAGTTTTTAATCCCAAAGCAGGGTCTTGAACCTAGGCTCCCACATCCCAGGTATAAAATAGGTTTCTTGCCCTGGTCTGTAGCCAACTGGTCAATATTTTAGCATTTGCAACATTCTGCAGTATTGTCATTATTTAATTTACATAAAAATGGGTCTATCCACAGCTTTAAGTGGAGGTATAGTATTGCTAGCCCCTAGGGTTGCCAGGCATCTGGTTTTCAACTGGAACACCCAGTCAAAAAGGGATCCTGGCAGCTATACACAGCACAGCTGACCGGGCCATTAAAAGTTCAGTTGGTGCAGGGCTGGCAGGCTCCCTACCTGGCTCCGCGTGGCTCCTGGAAGTGGCCGGCATGTCCAGCTCCTAGGCGCAGGAGTGGTCAGGGGGCTCCGAGCACTGCCGCTGCCTGCGGTGCAGGCACCAACCCGAGCAATGGCTCTGCAGCTCCAATTGGCTGGGAACCGTGGCCAATGGGAGCTGCGGGGGTGTCATCTGTGGATGGGGGCAGCATGTAGAGCCCCCTGGCTGCCCCTGTGCTTAGGAGCCAGAGGGACATGCCGGCCGCTTCTGGGAGCCCCCTGAGGTAAGCACTGCCTGGAGCCTGCACCCTCATCCCCCTCCCGTGCCCCAACCTCCTGCCCCAGCCCTGAGCCCCCTCTTGCACCCAAACACCCCGCACCCACTCCCACACCCCAACCTTCTGCACCAGCTCGAAACCTGCTCCCACATCCAAACTCCCTTCCAGAGCCCACACCCTGCACCCTCTCCCATACCCCAACCCTCTGCCCCCAGCCCGGAGCCCCTCCCGCACTCCAAACCCTTCATCCCCACCCCCTATCCCGGAGCCCTTCTCCCGCACCCCAACCCCCTGCCCCAGCCCAGAGAAAATGAGCGAGGGTGGGGGAGAGCTAGTGATGGAGGAAGGGGAGATAGAGTGACTGGTTGGCAGGGCCCCAGAGAAGGGGTGGGACCTCAGGAAGGGGCGGGGCAGGGGGAGGAGCAAAAGTGTTCAGTTTTCTGCAATCAGAAAGCTGGTAACCCTACTAGCCCCCAACTATTCAAATATCATGGGTCATGAACTGCACCCCCTCTAAAATTCCAAGATTGGCTTAAAAATCATGAGATTTAAATATATATATATAATTATTTGCCTTCTGTTTTCTGAGCCTTTAGGATTCATGTTTTCAAGCTCTCTCCTACAACCAGGATGGCTAGAAAAGTTTGTTTTTTTGTTTTTTTTTAACGAAGCTGAGATTCTCACATAATTACAGGACTACAAGAGCAGGGATATCTATATCTATCTATATAACTGTGATTCAATAAAAGCACAAGAGTTGACAACATTAGAAAATATTGCAAAAAATGTAAGCACAATATAGGGGCAGACTGTAACAGGCCCTTCCAGTGCATTGCAGAACAAGCTGAAGGAATATACAGCATCTTCTGTATGGTGTACCCCTGTGAAGGTCCATTCAGAAGTGCAGCCTTTGTGCTGAAGAAAGCAGCAGAACTGCTCCTTTGTTGAATCAGTTGAGTCTGTGCATCACTCTAAAGAAAGCAGGGATTCCAGAGCCTAGCCTCACCCTTGTCAGCACTAGCCTGCAAAATGAGCCAGCAACACCAGGGGGAACAGTCTACGCTATATCCACACCACCCGTAAAGTGGGCCAGTGGCTATTTGCCAGTATCTAATACATGGTCATGCATTCTCCACTCCTCAATTACTGTAGCTCCACATTTTTTCATGGATTGATGCCTCAAAATTGAATGTTTTTAAAGGACTTCCTCAGAGCAGAGGATTTCTTGCTGAATCAACTGGCCTGGTGTGGACTCCATTTTTACAGCTGTCTCAGCCCTTCATTCTAGAGAAGCCTGAAAATATTTAGCAATGACTCAAGCTCTATGGTAAATTACTGTTGCATTTTTGCAGAAACAATATTGTTGCTACAGCAGTAATTCCAATTTCCATTACAAAATTGTGCGTTACTTATCTAGCTATGTGAAAGTTGGCATTAGAATGAATCCATTTTTGTTAATTTATATTTTGTTCCATAGGAAATCTCTCTTTTTTTCAATTTAAAACCTATTGGGTATTTTAAGACAATCATTATCATATCAAAATGCACCACTTATGTTTCTCAGCAAGCTTCTATACCAAAACAAAAAACTAATCCTTTCCATTTATTGGGAATCAATCTGTAATCCTGTTGGGTTGGTGTAGTTTTGTTTTTTATGCCTAATACAAGCTATAAACATTTCAGAATGTCCGTTTCAGAAGTGTAGGTTCTAAAATCTATTTATTTTTTAGTATTTCATGATTTATTGTATCCAGTTTTTAGAGTAATGGTGAACTAAGAATTGCTTTTCAATATATCAGTCTAATTCTGCCACTCTTGCTCATGCTATATATCTTATTTGCATATTTAAGAGCCAATCTATATTAATGTTACTCAGTATCAGAAAACATTGCTGAATTAGGCCCTATGTTAATTAGAAATTGACCTGCAGTGGAGCACTGTAATAGGATGGCTTGGCCTTTTAGGGCTAGAGGCTTTGGGCTAGTCAACCCTGTTCAAGTAACCCTTCCCCACTACACCTGTGCAGTATTAGACTTAAAAAAGAAGGAAACTGTTGGGTGCTGGCTGGGAAGTAGGGTAGACAAGATGTCTGGTGATGGATAAGGAGACATGAGCTGATTAGGATCTACAACCTGTCTGTTAACCCTGGGTAGGGGAAGAGTCTGCTGGCACCTGGGTAGTGAGGTTGAAGGCCAGGAACTGGGTTGGTTTTGGGACAGTTTATTACAGTGGGGTCCAGCCTGCAAAGAAGGAGGCTTAAAGACTAAGTCTGGCTGGGCTGAAAATTTGGCTGTTTTGCTATTTTCTGTTTGACTAAGTGAAAGACTCTGAAGCTCTGAAAGGGGTTGGACTCTGTTATGTGGCTTGTCTGGAGGACCAGGTCATGTCTATGGCCAGAGTGAGCCATAGAAAACACTGAGGCACATCTGCTGCAAAACCACTTCCAACGAGGAGGGCATATTCCAGGATGTCACCTCAAAATTCCAATCCAGAACACCAAATCCAAACATCCTTTAAGCTCTGTGGAAATTTGGAATCACATTCAGCTCTGGATCCACTTGGTTGTATCTCTTATGTTAACGGTGTGGTAACATAACATAAGACAAGAATACAGTCTCAGGAATTTCACACTCTAAAAGGGTGGCTGAGTTCTTCTGCTGTCCCACCCTGTTAGCACATGTTGGAATACTGCAGGAAACTGCTGGTGGATTCCTGCTGATTCATTGCAGAAGATAGAGTTCATTAACTCCACTTTGGGAAAAAGACGTAGGATGGGATTGGCTTTTTGGACAGGAAGAACCTGGTGTCTGAGCTTAACAGTCCTCAAGTAGTCCTCTTCAGCCAAGCCTGAAGAGAAGGTTTGGGCTGCTATTTATGTATTTGCTATTCTTAGTTGCTTTGAAAATAAAAGCAAAACCCAGGAAAGAGATGAGCCATGACCCTATGCATCGTGTGAGGAATGTTTTGGAAGGAATGAAAACCTCCTTGTCTCTATTTAAAGAGAAGTTATCTTTATCCGAATAATTCTTTAGTGATGCTGTAGAAACAATGTTTAGACAGCTGGTGCTCAGTGACATTATCACACAGCTACCTAGTGCTCTCCCCAGCTGTTTGTTGTACTGTATTCACTTGTTGTGTCTCATCTTATAATTACTTACTTTGCATGTTCTTTGCAGGAGGGACATTCTGTACAGTGGGGCTCAGGCTTCTAGATGTAATAAAAATAAATATTAGTAACAATGAGAGGCAGTGGGCTGGAAAGCAGTACTCTCTAATAGTTATTTAAGAAAAAAACACAGAATAGACTAAAGCCTATTGATATACTGACTTAAGTCCTGATCCTGTAACTTGTTCTGTATGGCAAGGCCCCCAGCTGTGTGGAGTCCATTGAAATCATGTATGAGCAAGACCTGCGACTGACATACTGTAAGATCCAGGACTGAGGTTTTAATGATAACATTATTATGCAGCACACCATACATATTTCATTCTAAACGTCAGTCTCTTGGGTTTTAAAAAGATGGCAGGTGTTCAGTTTAAAGACACCCTCAAGAGACATGTCACTCTACAGACAATAAAGTTTTATTGTTTTACCAAAAATTTTGTCTACTAATAGCCAGAATTAAATACAGTCATCACTGATAGTGCTAAAAATACAGTAGTTCTTGCAAGTTGCTGAGTGCCACCTGTGAGGTGTTAATGCACATAACTCCCCATGTCAATCGGAGGTGAGGCCATACAGTGCTGTGAAGGATTTAGCCCTCAGTTGGGAAGATTTACGATTGTGCATACAATAACTTCTCCCAAATATCAGACAATTGTCTTAAAGATGCAATATTTACTGTCCATAAAAGGCATACGTCAAGTGTGACATGAAGACACAATTCCATTGAATTCTTATTTCAGGTTAAAGGCCTTCGTTGATGGAATAATGCTAACTGTAAGGATACAGGCACTAGAACCTGGGATTGCAGAGCCCAAGACAGCTGATGTTCCCACAAATGCTACCAGGAGATCACATACACATCTAGTCAGGGAGTACTGTGGAGAATAGACTCTCTCCAACAGTACCATTGAAGGGAGCCAGAATGACTGTATCCTGTGGCCCTGATTGGCTAACCACCCTATTTAACCCTGGAGGGTGCCCCAGGAAACTATCTGGGCAACAACACAGACTTTGGGCCATACCCTGCTGTGACTCCAGATTTCTGACCTCTGATCCCAACCTGACTCAGACCCTGACTCTCATCTCCTGATTCCAGCTTGGTACTAGCTCTAATCTCCGGTCTATAACCCCATCTTGACTTTGACCCTGGCTCTAACAAGTCCTCTAACCCCTGCTTGCCAACTACTATCCCTGAGGAGTGGGCTCTGCCCAGCTGTGACTGCTAGGCCAGACCACCTATGCTATGGTCCCTTACACTAACAAGTGCCACAGGATCCTTTGTGAGGCTGTTGCATCTAAGATGTCATTGTTGATACCAGGAAGATCTTTCTGCAGAACAGTAATATAGTATTTTGCTGGGTACATCTCTTCTCCAAGATGGAGCTGTAAGCCTGAAAAGAATGTACCCAACAGGGAGAAGATAATCTTCTCCCTAACCATGCCTTTGGGGGGAATGAAAGGAGAGAGACAGACTCTCTCCAACAGCATCTGCCCTTCAAAGGTAATTTTTTCCCCCTTATGCACCCTAAAAAACTCAAAATGAAAATCTCTTCATGTACCACCTTGATATGAAAACTATGAGGAACCTCTTGGGGACCATATCCTTCGGTCCTTTACATATATTTATTGGCCCTGGTGTTTGCTCCAGCTGAATACTGCTCTGCAGTCTGGAGGTGCAGTTGCCACACTTGGCTTGTTGACACGGAGTTGAATTTGGCCACTTGTATTAGTGGCTGCTTGAACTATACACAAACCTCCTGTCTGTACTAGTCCACATAGCTCTGCCAGATCTTCAGAGCAATGTTACTACTAATAAGTCTGTGTGGAGAACTGTGACAGATGAAACCCACCTATTACATCTCTGATTGATGCCCAGTCTCAGTCAGTAAACAACACCCAGTGCCAACTCAAAGGTCTGCTCGTATTCAAGGGAGAGCTCCCACTCCTCCAGAGTGGGGTGTGATAACACAGCTGATACCTCAACATCCCTATGCTACAGCAATTCACTCAGTCTTGGACAAGAGCGCTAGTAGCCCTTTACTATGCATGGACACTCAGTGCCCCCAGTGAACTGAAAATTATGTCCTTACAGAGTGGAAGTATCATTGGGAAAGAGCATAACACACTAAGTAAACTCAGTGATCCATTGCTGCACCTGCCTCTTTGTCCACTTGCTCACAGATCCTGGACCTGACTCAATAGACTTCTTTCTGGCTTGATCAGAGTTGCTACAACCATTCACTGGCACGATCTGGCTTCCTCCCCACATTGTGATTGTGGGGCAGCACTGCAGACAATAACTCGCATAGTGGAGGAGTGCCTAACCCGACAACTGAAGGGTTGTCCACACATCTAGCCACTTTCGCTACAGAGGCCATCCTCTGGCTATGAAACTTGGATACTGAAATTTGTATATGAAAGAAGATGATGAACCACACTTAACTGTCCTCTGGATCATGTGACTGTGCATAGTTGATGGTAAGTGGGTATCATGCTTCTTTAGAGCTGGATTCAGAAGAGCCAGGATTTGACCTTAAAGTGCAGTTCTACCTTCAGATCCAGACATGCTAAAGTTTGGAGATTTACAAACATATGCATTTAGGGCCAAAATTTGAAAAATACAGATGGAATTGCAAAAAAAAAAAATGCTGGCCAAACGTATACCTACGCTTATTTCTGCTCTTTCCTTTGAAGGTGCAAAAAATTTAAAGCTGGGTTGAAGATTTTACCTTAGTGTCACAAGATCTGCATGTTCTGTTTTGGAAAGGTCAGTATTTGACTAAATGTAAATAGATTTAGCAAAATGCATAGGGGACCTGATTTCCTATTTAAATGAAGGCCACAGCAGTGTAAACAGGCCTTAGTGTAAATAAGAATGAAGCCCAAATGCTCATAAAGGCCAGTTATTGGTCAGTGCATAGTGACTTGAAATGTAATAACTTGGGTGTGAAGTTATGTAGATGTTTAGTCAGTGATTTATGAATTGTTTTCCAAGTCCATTACCGTGCTTGTTTTCACAGTACTATAAGTATGTGTGTGTGGCTCTGTACAAGTAATGGCTCTGATATTCACAGCCAGCTTTTCTCATCTCTCAATGACACTTTTGGAAAATGCATTAGGTAATTTTTGTGGGGCTATGCCATATTAATGACCCACAATTGCCCCTAACTTCCCTTAGGCTCTGAAAATCATGTGCAATCATACTGTACATAGAGCAAGAGAATATGTTTTAGCTAAGTCATTATATTGATGGCTCTCCCTAGACAAGAAGTAACAGCAAACATGAATGAACTTTGGATAAATGTTCAGATGTCTCTAGTAGTGTGTGGAGATTCCATTCAGTCCCTAGAAAACAAAATTAGGGACATCACAGTTAAAAATGTACGGGCTGAACACTGTCCATCTTTTGATCTAGTAATTCCTCCCAGGCCCAAGTCTACACTTAGGCCCCAATTCTGCAAGTTGCTTAAGCACGTGCTTCATTTTAAGGATGTGAGAAGTCCCACTAGTTTTACTTAAAGTGGCTTAAAGTGAGGTATGTGCTTAAATACCTTGCTGAATTGGGCCCATAGAGATAGAAGGATAGAAACAAGTATAAGCACCACTGAGTATGAACATGTGCAGAGGAGCCCTAAAATAGTGGTGAAGCTATTCCTATGAGTCTTTCAAAAAGCAGCCCCAGCAGAGACACCTGTGAATATTAGAAACCTGGTCCTGTAGCTGCTTTTAGTATTCCGAAGAATAACTTAAGCGTGAAATCTTCAACAGCTTTAGGCTTATAAGGTGTGCACACAGCATATTATTTCTACTGAATGAGCAATAAAAGCTATACACTATGGAAGTTAAAGATAACTTTCAGAAATGAAAGGGTAGTATTCATAGCTTCTATTTCAGCTTATTGTAAAATGTCTTATGAAACTGAATGATCAGCAAGAACTGAGATAAGTTGGTCTGTTTTTGTTTGGTTTCAGCATATGAAATTGTTAAAATATTCTAATTACACTCCAGATAAAAGGAGATACAACTACACCATGAGCAGCTAGATCATTAACTGCTTCTTTAGAAAGGCTGATCTTGAATTTCATTCAGGAAGCTTTTTGGCTGAAGAAATTAAAGGCTATAATTTTACCCCTAAAAGCAAGTGTATGTTTCTAGGATTAGCTATAGAAAACCTTACTTTGAATTGCACAATCATGTTGCACATTAGCTGTATTTCATTAAAGAGAGGTAGATCAATATTTCTCATTGAAATGCACATTTCAATAACTTGTGCCTGTAAATAAATGAGGGATATTTTTCTTCCATTCTTTCTTCCTCTTTTCTGATACCTATGAGTCTCAATTAGTGATGTACTAACTGTATGTGCATCTGCCTCACAAAACGTCTCTATTTGTACAAAAAATTACCCCATTCTTTAGCTCACAAAAGAAATTCTGATCAAGCTACATTAGTAAGAATCATAGGTAGATCAGTAAATAGGATTGAGTGAATTCAAACACAATAAAAAGTATTTCATCTTTGCTTCTGACAGCTGATGGATCATATCAGAGGCAGACAAAATGCAACACACCCAACAAAATAAGTAATTAAAAATCAGTCAACTTCCCTAGTTTTGCTGATAGTTTATCAAGAGAATTCAGTAACACTACAACTAATCTGAAGAGGAGAGAATGGGATGAGAATGAACAGTGCTGGTGGACTGGTAAATCTGATATCACCTGTTGGGATTTCAGATGCCAAGTTTAATTATTTTGGGGGTGAATCTAATTTTGAAAGAATGCTGTGATTGAATCTTTGACATACAAAAGGTACCTGTTTATTTTTTGCCATAGATTTTAGGAAGAAACATTTCTGAAATACAAAAACTATTTTTGGCATCAGGCATACAACCAAATAAATAAGAGCCAGATTCTTCTATTTTTACTAATGGTTGTTAGTACCTTACTCCATGAGTAAACCCACTGACCTCAGTGAGAGCTGTTGGGTGTTCAGCATGTTTGAAAATCTGGTCAGTGCCTAAATATGGATTTAGAAGCCTAACTATAAACTCAACTCCCATTAAAAAATAAATCTTGGCTCCCTTTCCTATCAAAATCTAAACCTATTTTCACTAGCTAAACTTCCTTTATGGCAAATACTTAAACCGTATTAGAGAAATATGATCGTTTTCCTTCCTATCCTTTTTTGAACCCAGAAAAATCCCCAATCAACCAATTTTAGTTTCACTATGGAACTTTGAAAATAGACTGCAGTGGAACATTCTAGAATGGGTTGAAACATATTTCTTTGCTGTATTTTATAGCATGTGACAAGTGACATAATTGTGCTTTCACAACTCTATAATGATTCCAGAATAATTAATATTTAGTAATGTAAGCATGGGAAGTTCCAGCCCTGCTCTGAATAAAGTAAATACATGTTATGTACAGTTCAGATTTACCCCTTTCATGGAGTTTGGGTTTACAAATTACTTTAATGATAATAACATACTCATAAATATCAACCTAAACTTTTCTCCAAAATTGGCTTGTCTTCTCTGCAGGACCTCTCTGTCTTAGAACCTACTTGCTTCTCCCTCAAGGCCAGAGGAAATCTTTTATATCCTTGTTGGAACTAATTTATTCCACCTATTAGAATATGACTCAGCAGTAATTACACTACACTTTCATGTAGGGTTCAAGCTCCTGATAACATAGGCTCCTGAATTACACGATAGAAGAGCTCTGTATCTCTCTCTATGCAAGGTTCTAGAGACTGCCCTCCTGCTACAAATAGATTTTAACCTGAATAAATAAAGCGTGTCCTTATTTGTAATTAAGTAGACACGCCGCATTACATTGCTAAACTGTGTGTCACTGACTTTAATTTATATGAGCAGCTTTTATATTATATTACTGGAAATTAATGTTACTGATCTGCTATGCAAAATTAATGAAATCTTGAAAAAAATCTAGTGTTTTTTATATATACATTATCGTTAGAGTTATAGTTTTCAACAATCTAATAACGTGTGTGAGATTTCTTGGTTGCTTTGCCACTCGATTTTATTTTTCCTCTGTAGAGAAAGGATTTTTTAATTCTAAAAATTTTAATAACAGTAACATTTTGGACTTACAGAATACTTTTCTTTAGAGGATCCCACTGCTTATTGGTTTTTCAGCCATAAATCAGACAGGATAATATGGAAACAATATGAAGCATTCACACTGCCATACACAATAGATCATCTCTGTAGAGGAAACTGGAACAAAAAATAAAATCCCAATCTAAAATGTATCCATTTTTTCTTGATTTTTAGTCTTGGTGTATGTCCACTGACTATATATAGTGGTGGGATTTTCCAAAACTAAAAACATCTAAGATCATATTTATCTCCTTAGTTCCAATAAATCATCTAATCAGCAGGGCCGGCTCCAGGCACCAGCCCACCAAGCTTGTGCTTGGGGCGGCACCTGGAGGGGGGCGGCGCGGCGCTCCGGCCGCCGGGGAGAGCGGGGCCACGGCCGGGCTCGCCACCCTCCTCCCAGGGCTCCGGCCGCCCTCCCCCCGGCCGCCGGGGGGAGAGCGGAGCCTCCGCCGGGGCTCGCCGCCCTCCTCCCAGGGCTCCGGCCGCCCTCCCCCCCGGCGCCCTCCCCCCAGGGCTCAGGCTGCCCCCTCCCCTGGGGGGGGAGCCGGCCGGAGGCTTTTTTGCCTGGGGCGGCAAAAAAGCCAGTGCCGCCCCTGCTAATCAGGATGTACATGAGTATAATACATATCCAACTGTGAGAGAAAATAGTGTTTTTGTATATAGCTGGTACAGGGAATCTCCAACTATTCATACTTTGATTATGTCCTCTGAATCTAAAATCCATTCAGAAACAAACTTTGTTAATCCTAAATTCCATTTCTCTGAATGTTTCAGAAGCATCTGGAAAAATTTAGATAATCCAGATTTGCCTGTACTGTCAATGGCACAACTAAAATACTTGCCCGGTCAGTGTGATGATATTGTAGGTAGGTGTGATATCAAACAAAATATTGATTAATTTGGTGTGAAAATAAGATCTATTAACAGAACACATCTAGACCTTTGTTCACATACATACATATAAAAATTTTAATAAGAACAATTTTACCAGAATATTTTTTTCAAAATGTCTGAGACCAATACTGGTTCGAATGAGTGAGTGAAGGAGGAAAATTGAAGCAAAAACAGATTGCAATTCAAAACATGTGGTTGTTTATTAATGGGGAATGAATTACAATTTGGGCTGGGGAGGAGTACTTTTACCAACTAACAATACTATCAGAGCAAAATATTCACACAATTCTAATTAAAATAGGAACAAGTGATCAACCAAAAGTATCACCAGAACAGCAATATATATGTGACTTGAAACAGTCTATTTACATCCAACAACGAAGAACCGAATGATCTATAATCAACTGGTCACTAAAAACCAGAACAGACATACAAAACTGAGTAAACTGTACATGCATTAATTGAATCCCATAAAATACACCAACTGACCACAACAGCAATTAATATAACAATTCGTCCCCTATATACTATACATGAGATTTGGTACCAAGTAAGGGAGGAGAAAAAAGGAAGAGGCCAAGCAAACAGAATATTTACAAAAATTAAAATGCACATACCACACTCCAGGCACAGCTGACCAGCAGTACAGACACGAGGGGCATGACGAGATGTAATCCGAAACGACACGACACGAGCCGGCTAAATCCGGAGGAGACCCTGGCTGAAAGGGTGATCAGGCCTTTCAGCCAACACGCGGACATTCCTACTGATTTTGGCGAGGGACATAGTTTTATTCGAAGACCCTTACTCGTGCCAGAATTTGATTGGTCCCCAGCTCCTACACCAACTGGGTTCCGAGCTGGTGCCCTCTACGTCAACAAATACTGCACCCAGCACACTAAGTTTATGCACATGACACGCCAGTATTGTAGCACATGGTACCAATGTGACCTACAATTGACCAGGCAGAAGGTTCGAGAATAGGCACACGGCACCACGATAGTGCACACAACACCAATGTGTTGCACACGACACCAATGTGACCTTTTGACCGACAATTGGCCATCCAGACGCCATGTCTGAGCATAGGGTTGCGACACAAAGTTGGAGGGTTGTTTTGTTCTATAAAGTGTTTGTCTTAGGCCCCAGTCCAACTCCCCATGAAGTCAAAGGAAAGACTCTCATTGGCTCAGTGAGAGGCGGGTGAAGGTTTGGAGAAAAAAAACTGCCGGTAAAAGAATATGCATGCAGCTGTCATTGACGTTGCTGAATTCAGTGGGAATTATGAATGTATCTGGGGGAAGAATTGCAGTCATGAATGGGAAAGTGGTTAAAATAGCTTTTGATTCCCTAAGATCCTCATCCAAAACTCATTGAAGTCAATGGGAGTCTTTCCATTGAGTCCAATGCACTTTGGATCAGGACCCAAGCTGATATATAAATGTAGCTGTATGCTGGGAGGTGTGGGAACCATATGGAAATGCTGGTTGGTGGAACATAAGGGAGGCTGGAAGCAAAATATGGGGAAAAAATCTTGGTAATTTATAAGTAAAAATAAAACGTTTCCATGAAGCTTTACAAAATTGTTTAGTGCTGTTGTCTTTCACTTAAAGCAAAGACATGTGATTTTTAGCAACTCCATGGACCATGGTCACAATTAAATTGTCATTCTTTACCTACACTTACTCAAGCAGTCATGGGGGCGGGGGGAGAATTCTGTCTGACCTGTGCCCATGCAGCTCCCCAGCTCACTGGCCATTTGATGGTGCCATATCTTATATCCAGGGTTGCCCTGTAGATTAAGGTTTCCAGCATCAGTGCAGATTCAGAAATGAATTCCTTTTGTTACATCATGAAATTTATTCCTTTATTGTCACTTTAAATCTTCACACACAGGATAATTTCCAACAATAAAATCTCTTAGCATCTGTGCGAAATGCTGCTTGCCACAAGAGTCCAGCTAGAAACAGCTTGATATATTCTGTTTCCATGCAAAACACCAAGATTTTGTTCCTCCTTTTAAAAGCACACTGCAGCCATGTCCTATACATTGTTGTGAGCATAAAAGAATGAAAACCTTTCCTGGTTAGAATTCTGCAAGTCACATCTTTGAGAGATTAAGCTTCCCTATACAGGAAAATATCAGTCCTATGTTCTGATACAGTTCCACATAAACTAATTTTTATGAATCTCTGCATATCCTTTAAAGTAAACCCAAAGTTCAATCTAATCTAGATGGCATCATCAAATTTTTATACCATTACTATAATTACATTTGCACGCACAACTCAGTTACCAAAGATATGGATCGTTACCTGTGCAATTTGATTATGAAATTTAAATCAATATATTTTATATAATTACTGTTAAGGTTACAGTAAATTTTGTCACAAACCACATTATATATTACTGACTTGGTTTATGCATTTTCGTAATTCACTTTATTTTTGGAGTAATTTCACTAAATGGGAGGACATGGCAGAGTAAATCATGCTTTAGCAAGTGAGGCTAAATAAATTATATAACGTATTTTGATTTTTATTATCTGCATGTGTGGTGTTGGGTTTTATGTTAACAAGGAGACATAATTTATTGTATTCTTTTATATCTGTGGAAATGGATTTTCAGGAAGGAGTTTATAAAAGGAGATATACAAGCCATGTTAGGGCCGAATTCTGTGCTGTCATAGAACCTGTGTAATCCCATTGATTTTAACAATTAGTTGTTCAGAGTGCAAATTAGTACAGATTTTTAGCTTTAAATCCTGAAATACTGATTTGGAGACTGTAGGATTCAATGAGAAGAAATGATTAATACAAACAGAATAATATGTTTATATCACACACTTCACCTACCACTTTGAAGATGGAATGCAGAAGCTTTTTAAAGGTACATATCTGTCTTCTAAATCTGATTAGGACCAGAAAGAAAGAAGAACATTATGCCTGAGACCAAATTCTGGCTAAATTGACTAAAGGTGATGCATATTTGGGTCAGAATGCTTACAAATTTGTATTGGGACCAGGCTATACATATAGAAGAACCAAAGCATTTCTTCTATATTGTGGAGTTTCCCTTGGGCCTTTAATAATCTCATTCATAATGAGGTGATTACTCAATCTCTCAGCTCACTTCAACAAATCTTTTTTCTTCAAAATGGCTCCAATTCAGGAAAGCATTTAAGCATGTGCTTCACTTTAAGCATCGGCTTAAATCCCAGGATGTTTTCCAAAATTGGGGGTGTTTGTCTCCTTTAAAAATCAAATTATTGACAGAAACCGGAGGCACGCTCCATTTTTGGTGGGAGATCATGGCAAAATGTTCTAATGCTGTATATTTTAGTCCCCTGAATGTTATTGCAAACATCCTTGAACTGTTCTTTTATTTATTTATTTTTGCCCAAAGTCCCATCACAAGCCAATGACAGAGTTAAGAACTGAGATCTCCTGACCCCCAGCCCTGCAATCATTCTACATCATTACAGTTATACATTCCTGATGTTGGAGGGAAGCAATTTGGAACATCATATGTTGGAAACATTGTAAACATTATACGGTAGTGCTGCTAAGATCACATGAATTACAGTCCTGGCCATTTAAAATTCCTCCTTCATTGTAGTGGATTCCTTGACCTATGGGTGAATTCCATTGCAAGACTAGTCTCAATTCAGTTACTGTCAGGCATGGTCAGCCACTAATCTGGCTGTGAGCATCCTGTTGGGCCAATTCCCGAGTACCTTACTCATGTCCTTACACGGGAAAAGTCCCCACTGACTTCCTGAAAGTTTTGCCTAAAAAAGGTACCATATTATGACAAGGGATCTCCCAGCACCTCCACTCATAAAGCTGTGATTTGGATTTTTATTCTAAAGGTAATTCTGGCTCTCCGCTATAAACTATTCCCCAACAGCTTTATACTTCAACAGCCCTTGGTGACATCTTTGGCCTGGCACTGCTTTTTGTTCTGATTTTGTTGCTGGCCTTTTCAGTGTATTTCTGTATTACTCTGAGGCACATGATGAGCAGTACACAGAACAGTTTGGGCCCAATGGTTTATGTTTGAAAGGGTAGCATTTTGTTGTGTAGGATGATTTTTCCTTCCAGCCCATCCAAATATAGTCACACCAGCATGCCACACGCTAGCAGGAGGATGGACTGGAACATCTGTTAAGCCCTTTCCACCTCCAGCAGCTGCAATCTTTTATTTTATCATTTAAATCACATTCCTGGACTTCACAGCATGAATTAATAAATTATTCTATAGAAAGAAAAATATTATTCCTTAGGTTGTATTAATGCACTTTCAAAGGGAAATCTGCAGAAATCTACTCTGTTTGAATTAGAACTGACTGAAATACCTTACCTGTAGCTATACAAATAGTGGCTGGTCATGGGAATAGATTTTCTTCATTGGAAGATTGTCTAACAATACAAATTAAATGAATATATAAAAGCCTGTTATAATTTCATTTGTTATTATGTAACCCTTCTGCCAGGCAAAGTTGATAGCAGCAAGGGCCGAGTTCAGTACATAGGGGTCCCTTCCCAACAGCGTGACACAGAACCAGCTCGAGCCCCCACCCAGTGACCTGGGAAAATCTTACACACACCCCTGGGCGCCTCGAAGAGGCAATACTTCCCCTCTCGCAAGCACAGAGCCTCGGTGTAGCAGAAAATGTTTAATAACATGAGGTAAACGACATAGCATTAAATTGGGAAAACACCACAACTAGAGTTCATAGACCAAACCATGAACGAAGACCCACCCCAGCAAATTGGGCCGTGTCCTTTCCCATTGGTTCTTGAAACCAGCAACCCAAGAATCACCAAAGTCCCAAAAGTCCAACAACCCCAAAGTCTCTTGGGTCCAGCAACCCAAGAATCATCAAAGTCCCAAAAGTCCAACAACCCCCCCAAAGTCTCTGTCCCTGGTCAGTGCAGCCCCAGAGTTCGGGGGTGTGTGTGTGTGCGCAGGGTGTTAAGGGGCACCTTACGTGATCCGAGACCAACCGGCCACCTCTCCGTGGGGTTCCGCCGCAGCCTTCACCACGAGCCGCTCCACTCCACCTGCTGTCCCGTGAGCCGCTCCTGCCGTCCCACGAACTGCTCGGCTCTGCCAGCTGCTCCTCTCCGCTCCGCTCACCGACCTGTGAGCCGCTCGGCTCCGCTCCACTTCAACCGTCCCTTGGGCTGCTCCAACCGTCCCCGCAAGGCTCCGCTCTGCCAGCTGCTCCTCCAGCTGCTCTGCTCCGCTCACCGACCTGTGAGCCGCTCAGCTCCGCTCTGCTCCAACCGTCGCCGCAAGGCTCCACTCGGCTAGCTGCTCCTCCAACCGTCCCCGCAAATTGCTCCGCCAGCCGCTTAGCAATAGAGCTTCAGGCTCCCCCACTAGTTAACACTGCCTCAGTGATCTCAGCTCTTAGTAACTTTAGCTCTTTTGTGATTTCAGCTCATAGTAGGGGAGCCCCAGTGCTGGTGCACTAGTGGCCTAAAGTGAACTCAGCTCAGTAGCCTGTAACTAGACTCCTAAGGGAATCAAAGTTAGCTCTGACATTCAACAGTGGAGAGAGGAGAAGGTGCAATTGGTGTTTCAGGCCCACAAAAGGGACCCACACCACCAGGTACCAATACTTGCCCCCAACCTCTCTCAATTCACTGGGTTTTGTAACCCATGCCCCTTGACAAGCAAATGCTACTTAGGTAATGGTGAGGGACTCACTCAGTCCTTCTGTCATACAACAGTTCCACTGGCCTTGATTCACAGAATCAGGGTAACAAAACTTTATTCTTCCTGCCCCAATAACAGAGAAACTGGGGATCCCACACCAGCCAAAGTAACCACTTTCAGTTGCTGTTATTTCATGCCAGGCGAGTGGGTGTGCCTATGCAAACAAGATCAGCCCCTGGAGTTCTTTTCCACACTCGCCATAATTCACCACCAGATGTCAGGGTAGAGCTCATCCTGACTCTGCTTACATTATTTATCTACATAACAAACATGAAGTAATAAAGAAAATGGATGGAGGAAATTTCCAATCATGTACAGAGGGAGTGTCACAGGAAGAGAAATCAATTTTTCTTGCTTATCACCTCTGTCCATTTGTTCATTCTTATGGTTTTAGCCTTTTATCTGTGATCAATATACCATTAACATCACAGATCATGGCACACAAAACCAGGTTCTATTATTATGTTGAGTTGTATATCAGTGAGCCTTGAGCCATTCAGTCATGACTTTGACCTGCAAGGTCACTCCATGAAAAAGCACATATTGGCAACAGAACAGCTACCTGTGGCTAAAATTGGATTGCTATGCCCTAGCCAAGTCTAGCCCTTATTTGAGCCAAACTGTGACAAATATTTTTCTAACTGAAATATAGTTGGCATATTGAGAGCGTGCACAATACATACTGTTTGAAATGTCTGGGAGAATATCCACTGGGATGAAAATCTTCCTGCTCAATAGAGATTTTCATTTATTTCTTTATCATTTTAGGATGTTGTCTGTTCATAAGGTAGGTTTTAGATACCTTGGGAAAGATTGGCCCTTCCATGTATTTAATAGACATTTCATGCTAACTAAGCAGCAGTAGTGGAACTCACCTGTGTATTGCATACAGAGATTCTTCACTAAAAGAAGTGGAAGTAAATGAAGATACTCCAGGTAGATTTAATCAATGTGGAAAAGTGCTGGCTCCCATCCTGTACAACACCAGCACCCTCCATGGATCCATTGCTGCACCTGCCTCCTTGTCCACTTGCTCTTGGAAAGGTGACTTTATGCTACTTTTGCTCTCTCCCAGTGCTCCATTTTAGTCCAGTCCCCAGGAATAATGCAGAACAGTCTGAAGGCTTCTCTACATTACACTGACTATCCACAGTCTTCCTGGGGCTATTCCAGTCTCTGGAGATTACTAAGGAGTAAAGATGGCTCAATAACAGCCCGTACACTTGGGTTTGTGAGGGGTGAAATAGAGAACCTACTACATAGCCTACATCACCAAAGGAATCCCCTACACTGGAAGAATCTTCCAGTTGCCTTTTAAACCATGTGTAAGGGAACTTTGCAGTTCCAGATTTAGAAAAGCTAGATTCTCACCCATTGATGTTCATATCCTAATTTTTTTACAGTAAAATCAATCAATTAGTTTTTTCCCCCAACATTTTCAAACTGTGGTGCTTAATGCTAAGCACCTACATCCAGATCCTCAGGTGCCTGATTTCACCCAGTGCATCTCAATAGGGACCTAATCCAGTCCAGTCCCTTAGGATTGCCCTAAACTGTGCAGGCTGCCCACAGTCCCCAAGGTCTGTTGCAGTCACTGGTGTATTGAATCCTGTGTTGGAATTTTACACTGTCACCTTAATTACTAAGAGGTTTCCTAGTTCTGTTTGCAGGCTTTGGGGCTCTGGAGGGAAGTTTGTGATCAGAGTCAGTCTCCTAGGATCCAACCTGCAGCAAGGTAGGGTAGATCGTGCCTCTCTGCCCTAGGGAGCAGCCTACTTGTATCCTCTCTGTTTCTGGTTCTGGTGTATTAAAGTTCTGGATTTTAAGAAACTGTGTGTGTTACGTTATAACCTTGAGAAATTCAAAATATAAAACACTTTTTCAAACTTCTCTGTTTGCACGCCATGAACATAACAGTGATTGCAAGTACAATAGCCATGCCCTAGATGTTGAGAGTAGCGGTATTGTAAGAGGCATTACATACTGATTCTGCAGTGCCTGGTGAGTCTCCTCCATCAAGCCAATCCTGAAGTGACCAGACCCACGGGCTTTGGTGCATCCTGGCATGATCTAGGTTTCCAAATCTGGATTTAGGTGCCTAACTGTAGGCTTTCAAATGTAAACATTTTGGCCTTCATCTATTTGCTCAGATTTGAGATGGATGGGTCATCATGTCATCAGCATGTACTCCAGTTCTATTGTCTGAGTTTTAGTATATTTATTGTTAACGTATATCATTGACTAGCAAAGGTAGAAAGACTAAAAAAATAATAACAAAGGAAAAAGGGGCACTCCCCAGATATCTACTTCAGTTTAAGATAAATGTTAGGCCTCTTGTTCCATTTTAATCACTGTGGTTGAAGGAGGATTTTACAATAGTTTTAATAAAAGCCACTTCTTAATCTGAACTTCCACAGTGATGCAAACATTTAAATAGTACATTCAACTTTGTTGAACATCTTTGCATGTAGTGAAATGATAATAGTTTTATGCTTCAAGGGCATATTTGTCTTATGTTAAGCTCTCTTCTTATATTAGTGAATGCTAATCTATTTTTAATAAAACTAGTCTGGGCTCAGTTGATTAAGGTATGGTAGGTAAGTGCTGCACAATAATCCAGAATGCCTGATAAAACCTTGTCTAATATCTTGGGATCAACTTTAATTAAAGAAATAAAGGCCAGATCCTCAGGTGGTGTAAATTGGCATTGACTTTAATGGTGCTATGGCGATTTTCATCAGCTACGGTCCTGGCCCTATGCATCTGTGACAGGACATCTTAAACTGGTTTATTCTTTCAATAGTAATGAAATGTTTCCTGCTTCTTTTCATGTAGAACTGCACGTTTATGAAAGGACTGGAGTACATATTAATTAGGGATCAGGTCTGCTGCTGATGTAAATTGCAGTGATTTCAATGGAGATAGGGCCAGCCCCTCAACGGGTGTAAATTGGCATGAGGATCTATATCACTTTTAAAGGCTCTTTAAAATAAAACCCTAGACTTAAACTGTGTATGCATGTGCCATGACACTTTGTAGGGCTTGTATATTTAACTCATCTCTAGAGTGCTTGCACCCATTACTCCACTTCTATATTCACTGGCAAGCAGAGGAAAATGATTTTTTGAGCTGTTTCCACTGTGGCCCTCAGAATCTTCTTCACAAAGTATCTCAAAATGTCTGCAGTTAATAATTCCAGTTGTATGTGATAACCTCAGTTTTGCCTTTCAATAATTACATGATAGAATGATAGTTTGATTACTGTACACATGAATAAAAAGCTGCCTGCTAAGCTGCATGCCCAATCATTTCTACAGATTTTCCTTTCCTACAGAAAGTGGATAAGATAAGTGGATATTGGACAGTTAGACCTCTTTAAATAAGGACTAACTAGAGAGCTACAATCTTAACTTACATACACTCTTGTGCCACTAACAGGTACTATACTATACCACTTATTATGTAGTTCATTTTGTGGATATTAAATTTCTGTCTGAGAGTGAGCAGCATGTGCAAATTAACATGTTTTATCATTATATGGCCTAAAGCAGGGATCGGCAACCTTTGGCACGTGGCCCACCAGGGTAAGCCCATGGCGGGCTGGGCCAGTTTGTTTACCTGCAACATCTGCAGGTCCGGCTGATCGCAGCTCCCACTGGCCGCGGTTCACCATCCCAGGCCAATGGGGGCTGCGGGAAGCAGCGCAGGTCAAGGGATGTGCTGGCCTCCCTTCCCGCAGCCCCCATTGGCCTGGGACTGTGAACCACGGCCAGTGGGAGCTGCGATTGGCCGAACCTGCAGGTAAACAAACCTGGCTAGCCCACCAGAGGCTTTCCCTGGCGGGCCGCATGCCAAAGGTTGCCGATCCCTAGCCTAAATCATCGTCTCATCCTCTGAAAGAGTGCTGGGAACCAACAGATAAACCAGCACTCTGATCACTTAAATGCCAATTAATTTTCCCAAGTGGACCTGAATGCCTAATTAGTGGATTAGAATCGGCTGGAGAAGACTAAAGAGCAAATTAGTCCATTAGCACAGTGTGTAGAATCATAGAATCATAGAATATTAGGGTTGGAAGAGACCTCAGGAGATCATCTAGTCCAATCCCCTGCTCAAAGCAGGACCAAACACCAACTAAATCATCCCAGCCAGAGCTTTG
>NW_020664561.1:43334205-43340512 GCF_002925995.2 Terrapene triunguis
TGAAACAGTGTTTCCTAATATCCAACCTAGACCTCCCCCACTGCAACTTGAGACCATTGCTTCTTGTTCTGTCATCTGCCACCACTGAGAACAGCTGAGCTTCGTCCTCTTTGGAACCCCCCTTCAGATAGTTGAAGGCTGCTATCAAATCCCCCCTTACTCTTCTCTTCTGCAGACTAAATAACCCCAGGTCCCTCAGCCTCTCATCGTAAGTCATGTGCCCCAGCCCCCTAATCATTTTAATTGCCCTCCGCTGGACTCTCTCCAATTTGTCCACATCCCTTCTGTACTGGAGGGACCAAAACTGGACACAGTACTCCAGGTATGGTCTCACTAGTGCCGAATAGAGGGGAATAATCATTTCCCGTGATCTGCTGGCAATGCTCCTACATAGGAAAGCACAGAAAGGGAGGTTGGGCAGAGAGGCAGACTAGTGGAGCCAGAACCATGAAGAATCTCTGGGTGGAGAGACCCCTTCCCTCTCCTCAGCAGAGGAGGAACTGATGTTGTAAACGCTGTGGTGTGGGGGTCAGTCAGGTGGTGGGAAAGCAATTGCATGGTGGTGTTTAACAACTGACCATGTCAGATTAGTTTATGTAGGCAGCAGAAGACAGGAGCAGGACTTTGTCTGTAATGCATGCTTATGACATTTCCTTGGGATGAATACAACTATCTACACAAAATACACAGTCCATTACTGGACATTGAAACAAAAACTTTATGAACAATATAAATCAGAGACAACCAGTTTTTTGAGTTTAAAGTCCAGAGTCTGTCATATTTAATTTAATTAAAGCCCTGAGTAAACAAGTGCAACTAACTTTGTAGTCCAATAGTCACCAAAGGCATGCTCTGGTGAACTGGCAGAGTGACTGAGTTCCAGAGGTCAGGTGCTCTTAAATGAATATGCCCCATTTCTGGTCTTGAACAATGAAACTCCAGGCACAAAGCCCAAGACTAAGCAAATTCATCTTATCTGCTCTGTTGGGAATCACAGACAAAAGCAATTGGTCACATAGCTGTGTTAATAAGATTCAGAATGGGTCCATAGAGTGAAATCCTATGAAAGTCAATGAGCAGTTGAATACTGTCCACATATGCAGCTCATACATTGCATGCCTCAGGACTGGCTGTGTTCACAGGACAATTCCATCCGGCCCCTGAATGCTTATGGAAGATGCCATTTTATAGGACAGCATGACTTCTCATGCACTATACATGCATGCAAGTGTAGAATGGCATGCCTTACTGAAAAGACATACCACCACTTCATTAGGGCCTGGATTTCACCCTGAATGCCCTTACATAATTCCCCAAAGAATTAATAGGAGTTTATGGCACATCAAGGGGATAACATATCTCATGATCTCTAATAAGGGGACATCTACACTACCAACAAAAACCTCTGCAGCCATGAGTCTCAGAGCCTGGTTGAAGTGACCCAGTCTTGCGGAGCTTGTGCTATGGAGCTAAAAGTAACAGTGTAGACATTCCCACTCTGGCTGGAGTTTGAGCTCTCAGAGCTACGGGCTGGGGGCAGGGGTGGGGTGGGGGGAGGGGGGTCTCAGAGCCCAGGCTCCAGCCTTAGCCCAAACATCTACACTGCTATCTTTAGCCTGTAGTGTAAGCCTGATTTAGTTTACCTGGCTCTGAGACTTGCTGCTGCAGGGTTTCTTTTGCAGTGTAGATACAGGTGTGCAGATGCTGGTAACCTGTTAAGATATTTCCATAACTACCTAAAATGTTTGACCACTGTCTAGACATACGCTGGTACAAATACAATGCAGACATGGCTATATGCACCTTCTACGTTTTTCACTATCTAATGCACAGTAAATTCTACTTTATCCTCCTTTTATATACTGCACTCTGGAGCAAAGAAGCACACTTAGATAAATAGTGAGGGAAATGTTCACTTTTCTTATGTTAAAAGAGCAATCAAAATAGTACCAATTTTGTTTAAACAATTTTGTCTATATCCTAAGATTAATATAAATGTTTTCATGATTTATTTCTTAATCCCAGTGACATGTAATGCCATACACATTTTTTAAATGCCGGACAAAACTAGGCAAAGACTTCCTTGTCACCAGAAATACATAGAGCATTCTCAGGTGATAATGGCATATTGCCGTTTGGCGCTTGTTTTCATTGTCTGTGAGTGAACATATATACCTTGCAGCCCTGCGTGCATTGTTATGTAGGCCCTGATCCTACAGTTGGCTTCATGCAGGCAGACCACTGCACCTGTGCAGAACAAAATTGAAATCAAATGCAGGATTGGGGTCCTATCCAGCACTTCAGTATAGAATATGCCAATTATACATATAATGGGTTACAGGTGCTAAGAATGAACTTTTAAATGTTTCTATTTTTACTTCATTCAATTTTCATTCAGCATCAAAGAATTCACAGCATTATGTACCCATACCCTTAGATACATGGTTTTTCTTTGGAGTGGTGTGTGTCTGTGTGTGGGGAAGCTTGTTTCATTTTTCTGAGCTGTCTGATGCTGTTTAAAAGAAAAAATGATTGCTTCCTAATAATCCTTTCATACATCTGGGTTGACAAGCAGAAGTTATTTACAAAAGAGTGTAATATCAAACAGTACTCCTTTTCTTTCTGATATTCTGACTGACTTATTCCCACAAATTTTATAAAACAGATTAACTAGTTTTCTTGTGCTCTGTAAAATAATTATCTCAAGCACATTAAACAAGATACAGTAAGAATAATAAGCAGACGGAGAACATGATTTCCCGTTCATCTCAAATGCACCTTTCCATAACCAATCCTCTGCCAACTCTTTATGCTGTGTGGTCTTGATGACATGTTTTCCAGCATTTTGGGGTACAGCTAATGATGGTATGATGTTGAATCAGTACATTGTATTTAGCCAATAAAAATATGATAGAGTGGATGTTGAATGTATCTGTAAAGAACAGTGAAATATCACCTGAGGCCATGACTCTGTAAACTGCTACCTGTAGGCAGACATTTGATGTCAGTGGGGCTCCATATGGCCTAGGGTTCCATCCTTGCAGGACGCTTTGTATGATCATGGTCTCAGGCTGTGGCATCAGGTTTTAGTGCAAGGCTATTTCTCACTGTGTGTTTTTTTAAAATGTATTTCCCATTTGATTTCATAACTTGTTCCATACAGTGTTAACATCAAACATATGAAGCATTTATCCTGTAAACTTCAATAATCCTATACCCCATAAGATCAAGCAGAGCATTTTTACATATATGGTGAAATCTTGGCTCCAATGAAATCAGAGAGTTTAAGGCCAGAAGGGACCACCAAATCCCAGGTCACTCGTCTGACCTTTTGTATATCACAGGGCAGCAGTAGCACCCACATGCTAAACCCAACAACAAGAATTAGACCGAAATATTACAGCCACCAGGAGACCAAATTATTATGTGCCCCAGACAAAGAATAGGAGGGACCAAGGTGCACCGATGCTCCCATTGGCTTCAGTAGGGTCAGGATTTCACCTCAGTATCTTTGGGTATGCCTACACATGGAGGGAGTGAGTGATACTTGTGCTAGCTCTCATCAAGCTTGCACACTAAAATAATGTAGCTGCTGCGGTGGGAGGGGCTAGCTGCTCCGAGGACCTGCCTCGGGTCCTGGACAGGTACGCATTCAGGGTGACTAGCACCCCTCTCCCCCAGCAGCCTGTGCTGCCATGGCTACATTCTATTTTTAGTGCACTAGCTCAGTGAGAGTTAGCATGTGTATGTCTCCGTGAACTGGGACTCACAACTCTAGGTCCAAGTGATGCTCATTTTCACTAAATCTCTTTACACTACTCTGGCAGAGTAGTGAAAAAGGGAGTAAGCTACAGTTACATTCATTTTACTGCCAGTGTGGTGTCAAGATATCTTAATGTATATAGGACTCTGACCCATATAGCTCAGACCTATGCAAAACACACCTTCTGTTTTGCATAGATCTGAGCAGGGCCGGCTCTAACTTTTTTGCCGCCCCAAGCAGCAAAAAAAAGCGCCGCCCCACTGTAACACCCCCCCCCCCCCGCGCCCACCCCCCCCCCCCCCCCCCCCCGGCCCCGGCGCCCCCCCCCCCCGCCGAGCGTCGCGCCGCGCTGCCCCTCGCCACCCCAAAATTGGCCGCCCCTTACCAAGTGCCGCCCCAAGCACGTGCTTGGTTGCCTGGTGCCTGGAGCCGGCCCTGGATCTGAGCTATAAGGCCAGATTCCTAAGAGGCTTAGTGAAAATGAGACACTACCCCTACCAGTTCAATACTAATTTCAGTGTTTTGGGAGGATGACAACGTCATTTGGTTGCTGCCTGACTCTCCACTCAAGCTTGTTTTTGAATGTTTTTTCACCTTCAGACAATGCGGAACATATTTCTTAGACTAGAATTGAGCAAATACTGCTTTAAATTTTCCACAAATATTTGTTCTTCACTTCAAGTACATTGTGCCTGTTTTGGGTTTGCTTTTCATTAAAATTATAGCAACAATGTATTGACAGGAATGATACTGGAAACTGATTTTTAAGAAAAATTTGCAAAGTATACATGGAAAGTGAATTTGGAATTCATAATTGTAAAAATTTAATTCTAAGAGAACATACCAAGACATCAATCTTGCAAACACTTAAGCACGTCCTTAACTTTACAAGGTGAATAGTCTCACTGAAATCAGGTCCAAAGTGACCTACATGCTCAATCAGAACAGCATGACTTTCCAGTTTTGAATATCACATTCTCACATAAAAACTGCTTGTTAAGAATCTACAGACCAAAAAAATTACTCTCAGAAATAAGTATTTATGAATATTTTAAAATAAATAAATCTAAGAATAATGTGATTTGTTCACAAATTATTTGCAAACAGAAAATGAAGTAAAAAACCTCAAATATATTATTCATTTTGAATTATTCTCCCAGCTCTTAAGACAAGAAACCTACATTGCTCAAAAGCATAATTATAGGGGAGGGGGAATATATGAGGGTCTGATACTTCTCTTTGAGTTTGTTCTTGATTAATGCCTCACAGTACTTTTTCTGGGGATAAAGACATGATATATGAAGTTAGAGCTACAATCCCAAGTGAATGCAAATTTGAAGCTGGCTTGTCATCATTCACATAACATATATTGTAACAAGATATTTTAATGGAATATGAAAAATATTGCCAGCTCCTTGAGGGTTGCACATTAGACATACTGGGTCATGCACACCTTTCAACATTTTCAGCCCTAAATGCCACTATTAGATTTTAAATGCTGATTTTTACTTTATCTAATTATTTAACCATATAAACATCACATGCTTCATTGGATGGATTATGAACCTGCAAGCACTCCACAGGTGGAATTTCCAGGGGACTCAATAGACTTTCCATATTGATAAAATCAGGCCCTATATTTCTTGAGAATATATTTTGACATACACTCATTCATAGCAACTAAAAATACTTTGTGTTCCTAATTTCTTTAGGTATAGCTAGTTAAACTACTTGTTGTGAATTTGGTTCCTTTGCTGATTAGCAAATTATTTCTGAACAGATCCTGATTTGCTTTAAACAAATTTGTTATGGTTGCTGCTTCGGTTGTGCCCTTTGGGGGATAGTTTAGGCTGCCTAGATAAATTGGAAAATCTCCATCCCTTCCAGGGTAACAGAAGTCCAAATGAGGGTCAAAGGCTTTATCTAGCTCTTCCCCTGGGATCACAGCCTTCTTGGAGGGTCTGTCAACCTTCTCCCTTCTCTAGGATACCACAACAATGCCCCCTGCTGATCCCTGAGAGTCAAAGGAGTTCATGCCCTCCCTCTTTCATAAGCTTCAGCCTTGAGGAAATCAAGCAGGAAACCGGTGCGATCAGTAACACTTCCCTGCTCCTCTGTTTCCTAAAGCTACTTACTTTGCTTTATTGCAAAAACTCCCCCCACAGGGTAGCATGCCCAGCCCTCTGGCTGTCATTTTCCATCTGCTTTACTGGCTTTTTCAAAAATCACTCCCAAACTTCAAAGATCTAGAGCTCCTACCTGTTTCTAAACCCACTTTCAGTATAGACTCATGGCAGGTCTCTTGCACTGAAGAAAAGAGAGATCCTCATATCCCTGCCCAGGTAGAGGTGGATGGGGGCATGTAACAGCTGCTAGGAGAAACAGAGTAGTGGGTGGAGTAAGGGTTGAAACAGGCACAATTAAAGTGATGGTGACAGTGACATGATGATGACGGTTGTGGGTGGAAGTGATGACCTTGGCAGCAGGTCACTGCTGTCAAGGTCATCACTTCCACCCACAACCGTCATCATCATGTCACTGTCA